>NC_056732.1:612785440-612870440 GCF_019279795.1 Protopterus annectens | reverse complement strand
GCACTCTCTCAAGGCACTCCTAAAAATGGAGAACATCGATATCTGTGCAGTAACTGAGACCTGGTTCAAGGCTCCAGAGAGCACCCCTGCAATACCAGGCTACAACTCTTACCACACTTTTCGCCACCAAACCAGGACCGAAACACTAAAGGTGGAGGAGTGTCAATATTCACCAAGGATATTCACACCACCAGGCTAGTTGGCCAACTCAATGTGTCTGAAATTCTCCAAGTGCAACTAACACTAGGTAAGACTGCAATCCAAATTGTAGCTTGCTACAGATCCCCACCATACCCCAAGATTCTCACTACACCTTTCTAAACATACTGGAAAATATTAAGATAGAACCAAACACCCTAATACTGGGTGATTTTAACTACCCTGCCATTAACTGGGAAAACTACTCATGTCCCAACACCTTTGCTAACGGTTCTTGGAATTCATAAATTCCAACGCCCTGGATCAACTAATCCATAGTCCCACCAGGGCTCCAATATCCTAGACCTGGTCATTACCAACATGGGAAATCAATGCTCCATACCTATGGTCACCCCTCGTTAGTCAGGTCTGACCATAAGCTAATCACCAACATCCACATCCCACCCCACCCCCAGTAAAGAAACCACCATAAAGAACTTCTCCAAAGCCAACTTCATGCTACTCAAGTCAGAAGTGACAAACTTCATGACACCTATGCAGACGGAACTGAAAGTTCAACTGCTGAATCCTACACTATGGCACTGTACGAGCACATCCACTCATGCATGAATCGTGCCATCCCAAATAGAACCAAAATGCTCTCATCCAAAAAGGAAGCCAATCTGGTGGTCCCCTGCCATAAAGAAACTTTACAACAAAAGGAAGAAAGTTTTGCAGAAAAGAGGAAAATCCCAGGCTGCAAAAAACTCCCTTACTAGCCTCAGTAAGAAACTGAGATGCCTCATAAAATCCTCCAAAGCTAGTTACGAAAATAAAATTGCCAAAGATTCCAAAGACAACCACAAAGCATTCTATAATTATGTCAAGAATCTAAATGGCAATGCTCAGATCTGCTCTGAGCTAAAACAGAATGGCATTAAATATACTGATCCGAAGGATATTGCCAATATCCTGGCAGATCGATTCAGTGCCAACTTCACCCCTCTCTCACCCCCTAAATGGCCCATCTCAATACCGGAAGATTGCCAAATTCCAGTAATAACGGCCACACAGGTACAAAACGCACTCTCTAAAGCCAAGAATACAGCATCCATGGGACCAGATGATATCCCAGGCTGTGTACTACATGAACTACAATATGAACTGGCACCTCACCTAAGTGTCATGTTTAATCATAGCCTCACCTCAGGTTTTGTGCCCACTGAGTGGCGAGAGCTACAGTTATCCCAATCCACAAGGGGGATCCACCTTGGATCCCGGAAACTACCGTCCCATCAGTCTGACAAGCCTTATCTGCAAGGCCATGGAGCGTATTATCATGGAACTTATAAACAAAGACATTGGCAACCTTCAAACACTGGACCCCACCCAGTTTGGGTTTGTGAAGGGCCGATCTTGTCTCCTGAACCTGATTGACTTCTTTGAATCAGTCTCCAGAGCCATGGACAAGGGTAAGGTGGTCCACACAGCCTATCTAGACCTTGCCAAGGCCTTTGACACCATCCCCACTCTGGAATCATAGATAAACTTACTAAGTTGGGCATAAATCCCTATGTCACCCAATGGGTTGCTAAATGGCTTACTGATAGAACCCACACTGTAAAAGTAGCCGACTCCAAATCCAGCTCCAGACAAGTGACAGGTGGAGTACCTCAGGGTTCAGTCCTGGGGCGCTCTTGTTTGGCATCTACTTCTCTGAAGTACAGGTCAATACTAAGGACTCTGGCTAACAAAGTTTGCAGATGACTGCAAACTGGGAGCCATTATTGAATCCCCAAATGATGTGGATACTCTACAAAAGGGCCTTACAGAAACAGATGCTTGGTGCCAGAGCCATGGGCTCAAGCTCAATGCCAAGAAATGTATTGTTATCCCCTTTGGGAAAAACATGTATCCATGAATTACCATATAGGTGGCAGTACACTAAACACAGAAAGTGTGATAAGAGACTTAGGGACACAGGTGGACAGTGGTCTCACCTTCGATAACCACATCGCCACAACAGTCAGGAAATCCTTCTATGTGGCACACCTCATCACAAAGGGCTTTTCATCCAGAAAAAGGAGGTCATTGTCCCACTGTACTCATCCCTCATTAGACCCATTATAGAATACAACGCCCCATTTGGTATGTACCTCTCAAGAGATCTGCAACAACTGGAAAGGCCTCAGAAATACCTCACTAAAAAAATCACAGGCCTAAAGCAGATGCCCTACGCTGACCGCCTTAAAAAATTCCAGCTATACTCTGTCGCATATCGTCTACTCAGAGGCGATCTCTGCTTAACATACAAGGCCATATCAAACCCAGAGCTGTTGGACATGCTACACTTAAAGAAATCCCAATCCCTCAGAGCTACATGCTCCAGGGATCTAAACCTTGTCATCACAATAAACAAAACATGTTGGAGGGATAGGTTCCTGACCCAGAGACTCCCCAGACTCTGGAATAGATTGCCCATACATGTCAAGCAGAGTGCCTCTTTGGACCTCTTCAAGAGGAACCTTGACGATTGGATGGGAGAAAGGAAATTCACCCCAGGGATCACGTCAGTCGCCCTGCTAGACAGGGGTCCAGGAAAGTAAATAATGTGGGAAGAAATAGCCAGGGAATTGTTATGGCTAGGCTTGTATAGGCCCTAGGGCTGATAGCCTAGTACCAACCTATGAACCTATGAACCTATGAACCTATGAATCACATTCTAGGATGAAGGCATGTCCACTTTTCCATGAGTGACATCACCCTTCTTAAGGTCATCTCACCTTCCCACCAAGCTTCTCTATGAATTCTTTAGGATTAATCTGGGACTCTGACATAGTTAGATTGTACTTACTAGGCATCTGCTCTCCTCCTGCTAAGGAAAGGCTAGCAGGCATCACTATTTCATTCCCGTTCCCCTGTTGACCAGCTTTTCCAGTGTCTGAGCTGCAAACCCATTTGGGAGATATGCAGGAATGTATTCCTTTACAATATGGAGCTAGCAGGCCACCATATTATTTATGGCATGGACATAGCTTACAGGTAAGTATTTTTCTAACACTTTTGCTTTGATGACAGTTCTTGACAACCAGTAAAATCTAAAACATTTAAATTATTTAATACTGGGAAAAATGTTGTAATTGCATTACCATTTAAATCTAGAATCTCAGCCAATTTATGAAAAGCTTGAAAAATAATTATTACTGTTAACTGCTCAATTATATTTAACATCTTTATAGACAGACAAAAGAGGAGAATTTGAGAATTTCCTTTCTTAAAAGTTTTCTCACAATGTAACTCATGAAGGCATCCAAGGAGATACATTGACAAGGTCAGCTAAAAATTTAATTCATAAGTTTTGTGACTAAAAAAAGATATAGAAATCACACATTTAAAGACCGTCACTTAATCTAGGATATTTTCAGTTAGAATGCCTCAATCCAGAGGTTTTAAACTACTAAAAAAATTAGATTGTTATATTATCCCTTGGATTCAGAAAGGGTTACTATTAGTGGAAATCCCACCATGATCAGCCGATCCCTCACAATAACATTTTCAATTCAGAGACAAGCCCGTTATAGTGCTTTTCCATGCTCAGAAAAAATCATGACTGTGGGCTGTCCCACTGGCTGAGCTGTACAATAATGAGGCATTCCAGGGAAGAAGCTAATGCAAATTAGCCATGTCCTTCACCCAGAATTCCATGCAGTGAAATTTGTTCAATTGCATAAATTAACATTACTGGCCATGATAATTAATTCATTCATTCAAAAAGCTGCAGTCCCCATTATAGTCAATGGGAAAGACTGAATTGCAAGTAAATTTTGGCAAGCTTAGCAGAGAGATAGTGGTTGGAGGTATGTGGCAGTGTGCGCGTGTGTGTGCATGTGCCTATCTACTTGTCTGTCAGTCGGTCTACCTGGGATGTCACAGCAGGGGGGTATGTAGGTCATTAAGTGTGTGGATGTGTATGTGAAGGGCAGACTAATGGGTGAGAGTGTGTCTGTCTGCCCGTCCAAATGTTAGGGGGTGTTGTTGAGTGGATGTCTTTGTGTGATGATGTTTCTAACTGTGCATATGTGTGTGTGACGTGTGTGTGTGTGTGTGTGTGTGTGTGTGTGTGTGTGTGTGTGTGTGTGTGTGTGTCTGTGTATGAATGTCTGCGTGTATGTGGGAGAGAGAATGAGGGGAGTGCCTGTGCCATCATGATGCATAGACCTGCCAGTGATAATTACCAGTGAAGAGTTGCTTTTCTTTCAATGGTGGTAATTGTGGGTAATTTAGAGTCATGCAAATTAGCCGATAATAACATCTTCCATATTGCAGCTAAGCATGTCTCTGAATCACTTTTTCAGTGGTCACACACACTGCACCTTCCTGTGGTAGGCAGTTTACATGTCCACACTCTATATCTCGGAGTTTCAACTGTTCGTACTGTAGAAATTAATTCAAATGGAAAAACATCGTAGGAAAGATTTTTATTTTTGAAATATGGGTTTTCCAAATTAAAGGGAAATTTTGTTTTGACCATCATTTAGAATATTCTTTTATTAAGTCCCAGATACTAAAACAATTATTTTATTCCCATATACTTTTGGGAATCATCATAAACTATTCTAGATCTCAAGTCAATGTAGGAGAGTAGAGGGTAGTCATCTGTCAAAACAAATAAAACAGAATTATCCAAGTTTAATCAGTAATTTGAAATTTGGTCTAATAAACTTATTCTGTTCATAATCAAAGATATAGTCAAACCCTGACAAGAAAAAGAAATCTTGATATCATCCACAAATGTAATTATATTAACAGTTCTTGGATAAAATACTGAAAAGTGGATATATGCATTATTTTGAAAGGTAGAAAACTGTGTTGTCTTTCGGCTTTTCCCGGTTAGGGGTCGCCGGATCTCCAGTGTGCTAATGATCGGCAGTAGATTTTTATGTGCTGAGTTGCTAGCCCTGACGCACAACCTTCAATGAAGTTACGCCCATTCACGCATGTCTACACACAGAAGACGCTCTAGCTGAGAATCGAACAGGACAACATCTTACTGTGGGGCAACAACGCTAAAAGTACTAAATAAGGATTTAAAAGGTAAGATGATGGGGACATCTGTGATTACACCAATTTTATAGCTATGGGCTTGGAAATATCACAACTAATGGACAGAACTTTAGAAGGATTGATATATAATGCTGTTATGTTTGAGAATAAATCCGACACTGTTTTCTGAATCAGACTATAATGGATTTTTGAGCTGTATTTAATCCTTATAAAACATGTAGCAAATAGACTAAAAATATGTGATGGACTCTGCAATGTGTGCTTTAGTTTGGAAAAGCAATGACATTCACAGACGCAATAATATGAAAAGGGTCAGTGAGCCTGGCCAAAGATGGTGCTCAGTAGAACGCTCAGTGTGAAGCCCATTCTTAAGTGCTGACGGTGCAGATCGATATCCAGGCCAATACTGCATATTTTTTTATGCTGTTGCTCCCAAGCTGCACTTACAGAGTTGTTCAGTAATTCATATTTGTGTGCCTTGTTTACAATTTAATCTGTTTATTACCAATGGTGTGACTTGAGAGACTATACCCCTGGTGGTCACCAGGTTTTTAATAAAGACAATTGTATTAGTGAGTATTGGAGTAATTCACCATGCCATAACCCATGTCTACCATGCAGCATAGTCAGCAGTGGTAGGATTTTAATCTCTCTCTGGCTGTCACACAACAGATGGACCTGTGCCTTCATATTGATATTAGAGATGGAAGCCATACCTCCACCTTTCTATAACATAGTGATTGGATTTTACAGTGATGGCAGTTGCAGGATATTGGAATGGGACTTATTTAGATAGCAAAGTATTTTTGTCACCAAAGGAGTGTGTACTCTTGTAACTACAAGGTAAATACACAAAAGTATAGACTGCACATTTTATTTATTTATTTATTTTATTTTACATTTGTTTTTCCAGGAGTCCAACTGGGCAGGGTTGCCCATTTTCAGTGGAGGCCCGGTGAGAATAGCTCCATACAATATGACTACCCAACAACATACAAAATTTTAGAAAAGAAACATACAAAAATTGTCATAACAACACACATGAGTATAAGTAGTACAAGGAAAAATTATAGAAATAATCAACACTTAGCAATGCATAACAGTCATCAGAAGAATAACTTGATACAAAGTCCCAAGAACATTGGTATAGTTTGTATTACATGGAATTGTGTGTGTTTGAAATTATAGCAAGTTATAGTATGCTTCTAGATAGAGTGGGTTTGAAGGAGTTAGCCTGGGTCAGAGCAAGTACATATCCAATACTTGATGAGGTAAGATTTTAGTTGATTTTTGAAGCTGATTTTGTTTGCCTGTATCCTAATTTCAAGTGGGAGGGACTTTCACATTTTTACAACAACAGGAGCAGAGGGAGTCTCCTGAGGTGTACCTGGTTTTGTATACTTCAACCAGCCCTTTGTTGGTGGATCTTAGTTGATGTCTATTGCAGTAATGGTTAATTAAGCCATATATAGGGTTGCAGTTTTTGGGGGTGGTAGATAATTTGGTGGGCTAGAGTGAGGTGGTATAGGGTCAGCAAGTTTGGTAATTCATGCCAGGATAGTTTCTGAAGGGCTAGGCAATGGTGCGATCTGTAGGAAGAGTTAGTAGCGAATTTAGCTATCTTGTTGTAACAAGAGGATAGTTTGTTTAGATCACCTTTGTTTAGGTTAACTAGAAAAGGAGAAGCGTAGAGTAATGTACAGAGTAGGTGGGTTCTTGCTATGATAATTTTACTATTAGAGGTCAGATAGTTTTTACATCTATAGATTGTGCCTAGTTTTTTGTGCACTTTTGTTATGGTTTGAGCTACAGTATGTGCTTGTCGAATTTTATGTTTTGGTCAATGATGACACCTAGTAGGTTGGCATGTGTAACTAGTAAGATGTGAGTGTTGTCAGAGGCAATAATTGTAAAAGGTGGACTGGGATCTTTAGTTTGGAGAGGTGAAAGAGCATAAGCTGGATTTTTGGAAGGTTGAGTATTGAGAGTCGGATAACCAGGTTTCAATAGCTGTGAAGGATTCTTGGGTTATCTTCTGTAGGTGTTGGAGAGAGGGGGCTGAACAGATTAGGGCAGAGTCATCAGTGTATTGGACTAAGGCTCCATGAAGGGTGGCTTGATGAAGGTTATTGGTGAATATTGTGAAAAGCAAGGGTCTGAGTATAGATCCTTGAGGCATACCTAAGATGATTAGGGAGTCCTGCCATTTAATGGCTTTATTACGGTTAGAAAGATAGTCTTTAAACCATAGGAGTGCAGAGTTATTTAGTTTAAGTTCTGAGAGTGCAGTCAATAGTTTGTTAAAGGAGACAGTATCAAATTATTTGGAGAGGTCCAAAACAAAAGTTGATACCAGATTGCCTGCATTCCGCTGTTGATTAATATGTTTGCTGAAGCTGATAAGGGCTGTGGTGGTGTTATGGCCAGGGCAAAAGCTGCGTTGAGTACTGGCTATGAGATTGTTAGATAGAAGGTATTTTAGTATTTGGGAATGTATAATTTTTTATAGTATTTTTGACAGTGGGGACAGTATGGCTATTGGACGGTAGTTAGATAATTCGGTTGAGTCACCACCTTTGTGCTGAGGTATTATATGTGAGATTTTCCACAGGAGTGGGACTTGCTCGAAGTTTGACCTGTTCATAATTATAGATTCAGGGTATGAGATAACTTTGGCTGTGATCCGGAGGTAATCTGCTGGGACTTTATCAGTTGCTAGGACAATGGGTTTAAATTTGGCAAGGTATCTGAAAATTGTACTGGTCTGAACTGGTTGGAGGGAGAAGTAGTTTTGGTTGGTGTGGGAATTAGGTAGGTTTGAGAGGGTTGTTGGAGAAGAGTTTGTCCCCAACATCTGTTATTTGATTTTTTTTTAATTAGAATTTTAGAACTTTTTTAATTAGAATAGTTTAGAAAGCAAGCAATATTGAGCTATGAAGAATACAGCAATATCAATGTCACACATGACTAAGGTAATTTTGAATGCCAGTGAATACAGGGTCAGGGTGTCAGCTGTTATGGGAATCTTGAATGCCAGTAGGTCCAAGGAAAACATGACAGCACAATTATGCACTGCTAGATTGCAGCTCTTTAAATCAAGAGACAGTTTGGAATGTACTGTGTGCATGTAGCACACAGTACATTCACAATTTCTGCATCGATATACCTTGGAATAAATGTCGACTGCAACCTGTGTGTATTGTGGGGAGGAAGGCATTCTAGATCTTACATCTGATTAGCAAAGGCATTACATCGAGAACAGTTAATGTTATCAATCCCCTATACTCATCCATCATCAGCCCTATTAATAAATATAATTCACCTTTTGATATGTATTGTCTCAGACACCTGCAGCAAGTTGAATGATCTCAGGCATCTCTGAGTAATAAAACATCAGAGGGTCTCCAACATGTGTCTTCTGTGGGCAGAATGATATAGCTGTCACTGTACGCAGTTTCATATATATAGCTTTGAGGCAGATTATGTATGCATTACATGGCTGTCTTTGGCCTAAATTGGATGAACAGACTGCACATAATGGGATGAATATGCTGCACATCCTTAAGTCATATGGGACCACAGTCACCTGTTCCAGGGACCTCATTGTATGGCATGACATACATAGGACATGCTGGAGAGACACATATATGTCTCAAAGATTGTCAGTCCTCTGCATTAGGCTTCTAATCCATGTCAAGCAGAGCACATCCATTAACCCGTTTAAGCACAGGCTGCCTGAGTTGATGTGAAAATGTTATCTGCCATGGATCACTGCTGATTCTGTCATGGATGGGGGGTCCTTTCTGTAAGAATCATGGCCATGCATTATATCTATCATTGCATATTATAATATGATGTATCAGCTATGCTTCTAAACACCATCAGTCCAGTACCCTTATCACAGCCTATGAACCTTGGAAGCTATGGTGCTGTCTATGAAAAAAAGCATACTGTATTACTGTCTCAATTTGATTTGTCTGCAGTGCTGACATACAATCCAGAGCTCAGAATCTGAGGGGTTGACTTTGGATGTGCACACATAAATTTGCACTAAACAATCCTTAAAGAGATGGTTAGATATATTAATGAGACACATTTCATTGACTAACTTCACAAGCCTTACAAAAGCATGAACTAGAAAGTAGAGGAATTACTATGCTAGCTATTGTCTAAATGGCTAAGTACAATATAACTGACAGGTGCAATTATCAGGACAACAGCACAAATGGAGATATAAAATATATATTAATGTAGGTAGTCACCCTGTGCATCAGACACATAGCTTTAGTATCCCTAAAGCCAAATGATAGACAACAGGGGTGTGGCACAGTCATCACTTGCACAGGGTGGTTTGTTGAGGTGCAGGAGGCTTAGGCTGACACAAAAGATTAGTGAGTGTGTGTGTAAGTCAGCAAGGGCAGTAGCCAACACGGAATATGTAAATGTAGCATGTGTGTCATTAGGTGTCCTCAATGTGACATTGGTGTGCGAGTGTCTGCATGAACACAGCCAAGCTCAGTGCTAGCCCCTACATGTCTGTATGTCAGACAGCTGTGAGGCATGCATGGTAGAGCTTACAGTCCATCGTCTTCACCCCTGACCATGAGAACTGGCTCTGCACTGGTACCTCCATGCCCAAGGTGAGATGGTGTGCTGCGACCTAAGGATGACTGATGTCTGCTGGATATGCTCCACTCACAGGAATGCCCAGAACCATAACCCCATGGCCTGCTACATCTGGGTATGGACAGCATACTCTCTGATGGGGCAGCAGATGTACTTACACTATAGGAAGTTGATCAGGCGTGGCCACATTGGCTCTCAGCAGATGTAGTTGCCGTCCTATGCCCACAAGGTCAATGTTCCCCTCCCAGTAGATGTTCCATCCCAGACAATGTGTGTTGCATGACAGATACTCTGCACTCCCTCACAGACACATCCTGTTCATATGTGTCATCGAACTGATCCAGTGTATCAACAATACAGTGGAGGCAGTCATAGATGTCAGACTGTGCTGCGTCTAGAACCATGAGCATTCTTCTGGAGTGACATTCTGAATGTGCCTGTGCCTCCATTATGATCCTAAACATATGTTGAGTGACATGTGTAGAGACACCTGCATCTGGTGGTGGAGGGACAGCAGGCCTCCAATGAGCACCTCTATCAATCTGCCTGTGTGGCACCTCAACAACAGTTTGGCTACGGACAGTGTCAACAGGCACTGAAACCATGGTAGCCACACTTCCCTGCTGTATGTCCTTGCCCTCCAACTGTCCAATATCTGTGGCCTCAGTGGACTGGGTGTGCATAAGCACACCGGCGGTGTCTGGGGATCCTGAGGTGGGGTTATGTCAACTTCTTTGTCAGATTCAGCCTCTGCAACCCTTGAATGTGCCTCACTTTGGCTACCATCATCAGACTCTGATGAGACACTGACATCAGGTGGTGCAGGGGACACAGAACCACTTCTATGATCACCTGTGATAAAAAAACACCAGGACGACATTAATACCTGCACTACTCTGCTGCAATATATGTTAAGAAATTTACACTGCTGTCACTATTACAGACAATTAAACATATCAACCACTTAAAGCAATAAGTGTGGACAAAGCCATAAATAGTGGGTGGACAAAGTCCCAAGAATAGGGACAAATGTTACAGAATATGCTCTTACAAACCTATACAGTTTATGGAATAACAGGTTTAGCTTCACCATGACATATCTGAAGAGTATGCAGTTTTAATGCAATTTCTGTGTCATAATATTTAATGTTTGCAATCTTTAATGAAGTGTCAATAATCTGCCAGTCGATTACTATGATCTTAAATATGGGCCAGAAATATGAGTAAAAAATCATGGCATTCAGCAAAAATCCTTGCAGTGAACAGATATGCAGACAGTACTGCAATACATACAGCAGGCCTGAGAGGACACTTTAATAGATATGTTAAAATATATTATACACAAAATCAGTTGGTGAAAGCTGTGGGTAGTGGTGGATTTATGTGAAGCCTTCATTCTCTGACCAGGTTACTGAGAGCGCTTACATTTTGCTTTAAGTAGTGTATGGTTACTGGTCATTTAAAATATATTATACAGTACAGACAAGCAATTATTCCACTTAACAACTGCTGCAACCCTTGACCGGTGAATTCCTGATGGTCCTGGGAAAAGTAAAGGAAGACATAATGGCAAAAGCACCACACATTTAACAGGAATGTAGCTGACAACCTTAAAATAAGCATAAAACTGCAGCTGCCCAAAATACCCCCAACCAACATACATACTGCTAGACACAACTATATACACTTATGACAAAATGCAGCACTACTTTAATGATGATGTAACAAAGCATACCTGGCAGCTCCACATGTGATGTGGGAATGGCACCCACATCCAGAGCATATTGACTCAAGGACTGATGGGAGTTGTCCTGTGTGGAGATGTGTGCCAGTAATTCCTCTGTGGCAGTTAAAGGACCTGAACATTCCCCCGCACCAAAAAAGCAACCTGCCACACATTAAAACTATTTACAACATTACAGAATTAATGCAACCATACTCTAGTGATGATCTAACAAAACCTACCTGCAAGCTCCTCTTGAGATGCAGGAGTGACACCCATGTCAAGGGCATACTGGCTGTTGGACTGCTGGGAGCTTTCCTGAGTGGCAATATTTGCTAGGTATTACTTGGTGGTGCTGAGGGATTCTTCTGCTATAGGCTCACCATCTATAACCTACCAATCATGTGCCACTTCAGCTGCATGCCTCCTGGCTGCATGGGAGATATCAGTAGCTCTGTGGCACACCTGCTCATACATGCAACTCTGTCAGCCCACCTTGCTGATATTTTGGACAAGATCATCCAAGAGTTCCACATATTCCGCCATTCTTGCCCACCCTCTTGACAGCAGGACTTCATGGTGTTATCTGAGTGCATCTATAATCAGCTCATTTTCAGCCTCAGAGAATGGTGGCCCACATCAAGGGGGCATATCATTTGCTGAAAAATAAAATAATCATAACACATACAAAGATCACATAAGTACAAATACATTGTTGTACAGGTAATGCAGTAAAGAATGGCTCCCAATATTCAACAGCGGCTTACACTGTAAATATTCAACAGTGGCCAGTAAATAACAAGGGTGGTTACAAAACAAAGAGAGTAACAAGAGCAACTTATTCTTGATTGTGCCCTAACATGTACTCTGGGTTATTTTTTAATAAGGAGCAACATTTACTACCTACAGAGTGTGATGATGCATGTTTGTGCAGTTGCTGTAACACCCATGACTTTGTCACTAGTCATTAGTGGCTCACAGATGTTTTGCCACTCATCCTCTGTTTTGTTTTGGACTTTTGATAAGCATACTGAAAACAAGAGGGGAGACAGCACTGACACATCTGTTACCATGCAGGTGACAGGTATGCTGCTTGAGATGAAGTTTCCCACTTTGACTGAATGTCATTGGTCAGTGATCCCATTTGCATCCCATCTGATAACACAAGATGTGATATTCACCTTGGTAATTTCTCATTGAGGCTGAATGTTGGATTGTGTTGAAGGGCTTGGCAAATTCAAGATAGGATGACTGCACAGCTTTGTCTATGTCTATGCTTGCATATGCAGGAACAGGCTACCCTTGAGAACAGGTAACTGGAACAGATCTACGGTTTGGAGGTCACCTTTGTCCTTTTGTCTGAGATGCATGCAGATTGTTTCCATTGCTTTACAGCAAAGGTTGAATACAGTTATGGGTCTATAATTCCACTTGTAAGTTGCCTATCGTCTATTGCGTGGGTGGGAAATGGTCACTGTATTCCATTCAGTGTGGACAACAGCAGTAGTCAGACTGTGGTTGAATATGGTGCCCAGTGCAGTAGCTCACTGTTGCAGCACATGAAAAACACAGCCCAGAATGTCATCTGATCCCACAGACACTGTGCTCCTAGTCTTGGAGAGACCAGTGATAACTTGCTTTTGGTTGGCACCACACTTTGGAGGTAATGATGCACAAATGTAGCAAGCTTGGTGTTGTGAGGGGGTACACTTTACAATCATCTGTGTCTGCTAGCAGGTTTGGAATTTACAGTGGGTTAGTGTGTGCAATACCATCCAGAATTAATTCAAAATACATTTGAGTGATATATATCAGTTTGTAGATGTAAATGAAGACAGGCCTATGGTTATCCCTGGATATGTGTCATAAATTATTAGCATAGTTGCTATATGTGGGTTTTTCAAAGTGTCTCATTTGTTTGGGTACACTAAGGTGAGTGGCCTTCCAGGACTATTTTATACATGTTGTATTTGTAAACATCAGCTTTTTTGACTTACTGTAGAATGCAGTAATGACAGACATCCACTAGTACGGATTGTACTTACCATTGGATCTGTCTTTGAGCATATCAGGCACGTCTGTGTGTATACATTTATATAGATGTGTAGACAGGGCACCAGGGTGTAACTTAGTACAGCTGTCAATGTCCTTTGTGGAAATCTGAGCTTGGAAATTTATTGTACCATCCCTTAGGAGGGTCTAGTTACCTTGGATGATGTTTTTGAACCTCAGTCCTCCTTTAGGGAGTTCATTAGGTATTCCATATCCTACACATACTGTTTTATGGTTGGATTAACAGTGCAGGTACTACACATGTGCCATTACATTGTTCCCTCATATTGTTGAGGAACAGGTCTAACATATTACAGACCCTTGTGTGGTGGTACAATATTTATTCAATGGCATTTCAGTTTGCAAAATCCAGTTATGTTTGTGCAAGTGAGTTTCTCATCCTATAATTATCCAGGTGAGGCATTACATGCACTGAGTAAAAATAATCATGTCAGCTAGACTTGCAGGGGAAACAGAGGGAAATGATAGGTGAGAATAGGAGGTTTTAACCTGGTCTACACAGAGAATGCTAAAAAAGGGGTATATGTGATCTGAGTGGTATTTTCAGGGGAGTAACCTATGGGGAGTACATTAGGACGTCCTTCATAAGGTGGATCTATAGTTCTGTAATTGATCGGGAAGTGGTTTAATTGCTGCTTGTTATGTAATGAAAGGTATGACAGTTAGTTAAGTTGTTGAGGATCTGCTCTGCTACATAGCATCAGCTGATTGTATTAGGTTCATAGGTTCATAGGTTCATACTAGGCTATCTGCCATGCCTATCATTTTGCTGCTCTGTCAATAATTATATCTGCAATCTCCCATCCATTGGTCAAGATTCCTCTTGAACAAGACCAGAGAGGTGCTCTGCCTCACATGCCACAGCATAGGGAGTCTCTGGGTGATGAATCTCTATTTATAACCGTCAAGGTTTAAGTCTCTTGTGGTTCTGAGGATCTAGATTTTCATATTCATCAAATCTGGGTTTGACATGGCCTTATATGTCAGGCACAGGTCACCTATGAGACTGAATAGAGCTGGTTCTTTCAGTCGGGCAGCATAAGACATATTTTTGAGACCCTTTATCCTTTTGGTGAGGAACTTTTGCTGCAGCAGGTGTCTGGTCAGATACATCATTGTACTCAATCATAGGTCTAATAAGTGATGAGTACAGGGTGATCTAGATGTGAATCCCTTCATGATCAGGTGGGTGATATAGAAGGTTTTCCTAACTACTTCAACCTGGGTCCCCAGATCTCTGATGACTTTTCTGTGCTCAGTGGATTGCCACCTATATGGTAGCTAGGGGTAGCCTTGTTTTTCCCAAAGGGTATGACTATGCATTTTTTAACTTCAGGCCATGGCTCTGGCACCAGTTATCCATTTCTGTGAGGCCCTTCTGGAGGATATCTGTGTCAGATGTGTTAGTTTGCAGTCATCTGCAAACTTATAACCCTCCTGTGTTTGCTTGTACTTCAGAAAAGTAGATGGAGTCTGACATGGCTCCAGCAACTCTGACCCTGTGGGTTCTGTCACTTAGCCAGTTTGCAACCCATCTTGTGATGTATGGGTTTACATTCAAGCTGATGAGTTTTTCGATGATACCTGAGTGGGGTATTGTGAAGGCCTTTGCCAGGTCGAGGTAGGCTGTATGGACTGCCTTTCCTCATCAATGGCCTTGGTGACTGTCTCAAAAAGTCAACCAAGTTTAAGAGGCAGGATCTGCCTTTGACAAAGCCAAACTGAGTTGGATCCAAAGTCTGCAAGTTCCCTATGTCTTTATTTATGAGTTCCATTATGATCCTCTCCATGGCTTTGCAGATAAGGCTTGTCAAGCTAATTTCCAGGGTCTGTGGAGGCATCCTGAGGTGAGGCTAAGATTAAACAGCTGTCCTAACTGTGGGTTTAATTCCTCATTGAGTTCATGGACACCATCCGGTCCCATGGATGCTGTGTTTTTGCCTTAGTGAGGGCAGTTCTCACCTGGGCGTTGGAGATGTTTGGGGGCTACAATCCTCTGGAATAGATATCTCTCCTTTTGGGGAGGGTTTGCACTGAACCTGTCAGCCAGTATGTTGGCAATGTGTGTAGGTTCAGTAATTTTCACATCATTTTGAACTAATTCTGAGCATATCTGGGAGTTTCCTCCTAGGTTTCTAACATAGCTAAAGAAGGCCTTATGATTCTCTTTAGAGTCCTTGGCGATTTTTCTCTCAAAATTTGCCTTGGATGATTTTATGAGAGCTCTTAGTTTTTACTTATAATGATCAAAGGTGTCTTACCTTTCAAGATTTTGCTCCTCCTTTTGTTGTAGAGCTTGTTTATGGCTGGGGTCCACCAGACTGCAGAGAGTCTTAGTTTTGTTTGGGATTGCCTGATCCATGCAGTCCTGTAGGTGCTGGTAGAAGGCATTTGTAAGTGATTCAGCGGTTTGAGTAATGTTTACCACTGGCTCAGGGGCCTTAAAGGAGACCACACTAGTTTTTTTCACTGTGGTCTTTTTGTTTATGAGGACCTTAGTTTATGATCTGATCTCACCAGTGAGGTATACTTCGGTGTTGAACATTTTGATCCCATGTTCGTGATGATGAGATCAAGTATGTTTTCTCCTCTTGTGGGGATGGTGACTAGTTGTTCCATGGCATTTGAGTTTATGAACTCCAGGAATCTTTGGGTTAGAGTGTTCGGGCTTGAGTAGTGTTCCCAGTCTATATTAGGGTAGTTAAAGTCACCTAGTATGATGGTGTTTGGAGATACATTTATCCCTCCAATGTTTTCAGGAAGGCCATGTGAGGTTCCTGAGTTTGAGAGGTGTCCTTTATGAATATGGACACCCCTCCCTTTCTTGGTGTTGTCTGGATTTTGGGGCATGATATGAGGTGAAACCTGTTAGTGCTGGGTGCTCTCAGGAGCCTTGAACCAGGTTTCTGTCACAGCACAGACATCGATGTTCTCCATATTGAGAAGGGCATCTTGAGATTGAGACTTCTGGCATTGAGCAGCATTACCCTTAGTTTTTTCCTTTTGGTGTTCTAGGGTGGTAGGTTTAGAATTTGAGCCTTGCCTAAAAAGGCACTATGGGGTGGCAAGAGCCTTTGCCAATATCCGGAAGCCCAGGGTGACAGGTGCAAGCCGCCCTAAGCAGCGTGGCTTGTCCAGCATGTCATCCCAGGCCAATTATTAAAGCTGATCATCTTATCACTGTATTGTGGCATCATTCTAGGTGAAGGTAGGATACTGCTCAAGGTCAGGGCTGGCCTACCCACTGCATAATCAAGAGAGCTCCTCGATGTCCCCTTTCATGTAGTCCGTCTCAGGTCGTTGACACCAGCGTGGACAATGACTGAGTCGTACTTGTACCTGCTGTTGAGAGACCTGAGTGCTTATTCTAGCACCTGACAGGCAGCTTACTGTGACCTTCCACTTACACAGTCTGGTGAGTGTGTCTGACTCTGGAATCACCAATGACAAGTGTGTCTGGCATTTTGTTTGGCCTTAAGGGCTGTGACTGTTTGACACTCTGACTGTGTGGTCTATGTGTTGCATGTGTTGGGTAGGTGGTAGTTGTTTGGGTGTCTGCTTTGGTGGCCTCTGCTGTTTTGGTAAATTTTGATCAGAGCCTCGAGTATGTCTTTGTGTGAGTATGTGTATGATTTGAAGTTGTGATGGTACCATGTGTGACTGGGTATGTATTGTGTGTGGTTACCTTCTCCTCCTGTCTGGTCTTGCCAGTCCTATGTTGAGAGAGCTCAGCCTCCAGTTTGGCCGTATAGTTGCATCTATGTATTTGTGTTTTGTGGGAGAAGGAGAGGATTGTCTGTGTACATGAGGCAGTTGTAACATTGCCTCAATATTCCCAGGTTCACCAGTTGAGCTGGAGAGGACACTAGCAACTGATCCCTCGACATACTAGAAGTAGTAGATAAAGAGACTTTCAAAGGACTCCGGAGGAAGTGGGTTTTAGGCTGGTGGGGTACTATCTATAATAAGAGTGCTTTATCAAGGTGCAAGTACTGTAGGAGTAAGTGCTAGGCTTTACAGATAGAGAATAGTCTACTTGGGAATCAAGTAGAGATGAACTTTTCAGTTATAGGATATGCTGGTTAGATCAGCAGTACAGCTCGAGGAAGGTAGTTTTAAGGGAAAATTGGAAGAGTGGAATTTAGATGGCCCAAATAGTTTAACCTTGTTTAACGCTGCTCTTGTGTGCAACAGTGGTAACTCCGGCACTTACCGGCGTTTAGCGTGTTTTATAACAGGGGCTGAAGGGAGCTAGGAATTGGCCCAACGACCAATGGACTACTAGTTTCTGGCTGAAACTTCACCAAATCAGACAAAAGGGCGCTCAGTGCTTCCCACTCCCACTGGTAAGCAAAGAAACTTCCTCCTTCCTAATAAGGCAATGGATCAGTAACAGGAACTAAAACAAAGCCCAGGGATCAGCAACTCTGAAACTGGACTACTCTAGTTCAGTAAGGCGGAAAACAAGAGATTTTTTTGTTTTATTACAGAGACAAGGAAAAAACAGACAGTAATTGCTGTAAATCAACTTTAGTGTGTAGCCTACAGAAACAATTTGCAACAATTAGTAACTTAAAGTGCAATAAACAGTGTAAAATGCAGAAATCACTTAAAGTAGCAATAAAACAGGCGAAATGCAGTTGCTAGCTTAAATAACAGTGGGAAAGCCACAAAAATACTTATATCTGGTAGAAAGTCACTCTTTTAGCTCTCTGCTGCTTGGATCACCCTGCAGGCCACCACGAGGATCTGTGCTGAGTTGGTACAAGCTGGAAGCGTGTTTAGCGTGTTTTATAGCAGGGGCTGAAAGGAGCTAGGAATTGGCCCAAAACAACCAATGGACTACTAGTTTCTGGCTGAAACTTCACCAAATCGGACAGAAAGGCTGCTCAGTGCTTCCCACTCCCACTGGTAAGCAAAGAAACTTCCCTCCTCCCTAATAAGGCAATGAATCAGTAACAGGAACTAAAAACAAAGCCCAGGGATCAGCAACTCTGAAACTGGACTACTCTAGTTCAGTAAGGCAGGAAAACAAGAGATTTTTTTTGTTTTATTACAGAGACAAGGAAAAACAGACAGTAAATGCTATAAATGCTGTAAATCGGCTAGCACTTTAGTGTGTAGCCTACAGAAACAATTTGCAACAATTAGTAACTTAAAGTGCAATAAACAGTGTAAAATGCAGAAATCACTTAAAGTAGCAGTAAAACAGGCGAAATGCAGTCGCTAGCTTAAATAACAGTGGGAAAGCCACAAAAATACTTATATCTGGTAGAAAGTCACTCTTTTAGCTCTCTGCTGCTTGGATCACTCTGCAGGCCACCACGAGGATCTGTGCTGAGTTGGTACAAGCTGGAAATGTTTAGCGTGTTTTATAGCAGGGGCTGAAAGACCAATGGACTACTAGTTTCTGGCTGAAACTTCACCAAATCGGACAGAAAGGCTGCTCAGTGCTTCCCACTCCCACTGGTAAGCAAAGAAACTTCCTCCTCCTAATAAGGCAATGGATCAGTACAGGAACTAAAAACAAAGCCCAGGGATCAGCAACTCTGAAACTGGACTACTCTAGTTCAGTAAGGCGGAAAACAAGAGATTTTTTTGTTTTATTACAGAGACAAGGAAAAAAAACAGACAGTAAATGCTATAAATGCTGTAAATACTTTAGTGTGTAGCCTACAGAAACAATTTGCAACAATTAGTAACTTAAAGTGCAATAAAAAGTGTAAAATGCAGAAATCACTT
Organism: Protopterus annectens; assembly: GCF_019279795.1. Lineage (NCBI taxonomy): Eukaryota > Metazoa > Chordata > Ceratodontiformes > Protopteridae > Protopterus > Protopterus annectens. The sequence goes on along the minus strand of NC_056732.1, from coordinate 612,851,074 downwards.
AAAGTAGCAGTAAAACAGGCGAAATGCAGTCGCTAGCTTAATAACAGTGGGAAAGCCACAAAAATACTTATATCTGGTAGAAAGTCACTCTTTAGCTCTCTGCTGCTTGGATCACTCTGCAGGCCACCACGAGGATCTGTGCTGAGTTGGTACAAGCTGGAAGTTTAGCGTGTTTTATAGCAGGGGGCTGAAAGGAGCTAGGAATTGGCCCAAAATGACCAATGGACTACTAGTTTCCGGCTGAAACTTCACCAAATCGGACAGAAAGGCCGCTCAGTGCTTCCCACTCCCACTGGTAAGCAAAGAAACTTCCCTCCTCCCTAATAAGGCAATGGATCAGTGACAGGAACTAAAAACAAAGCCCAGGGATCAGCAACTCTGAAACTGGACTACTCTAGTTCAGTAAGGCAGGAAAACAAGAGATTTTTTTTACAGAGACAAGGAAAAAAACAGACAGTAAATGCTATAAAAACAATTCACATGCAGTGCAAGCTGGCACACTTGAGTATGTAGCAATATTAGTCCACACACAGTATGAATAAAATGTAATTAAATTAAAAAGGACTAAAAGCAAGTGCAGAAAGGGTTTATTAGAGAGAGAAGGGACTGGGGAGTGTCCTAGATCAAATCTACAGTGGGCGGGCACTGCAAAAGCCACCAAATTTAAACTACATCCAAGAACAGGGGTGGGAAAGACAGTTTCAACAGAGCTAGATCTGAGAAATCAGTCCCCAAGTTATAACAACCACAATAAAATGAAGGAAATATACTTAAATCAGCTTATGTCCAGTTGATGTATGCAGACAAATCTCAGTAGCAGCAACTCTACTTAAAATGATTACCAGAGATGTAACCAACACAGGTTTTAAAGTTATCAGAAAACCCCCAAGCTAATTAACACTTAAAGGAATTTCAGTGCAGTTTAACAACTAGTGCAGAGCTTCAGACACACACACAAGACAGTTTCAACAGAGCTAGATCTGAGAAATCAGTCCCCAAGTTATAACAACCACAATAAAATGAAGGAAATATACTTAAATCAGCTTATGTCCAGTTGATGTATGCAGACAAATCTCAGTAGCAGCAACTCTACTTAAAATGATTACCAGAGATGTAACCAACACAGGTTTTAAAGTTATCAGAAAACCCCCAAGCTAATTAACACTTAAAGGAATTTCAGTGCAGTTTAACAACTAGTGCAGAGCTTCAGACACACACACAAGACAGTTTCAACAGAGCTAGATCTGAGAAATCAGTCCCCAAGTTATAACAACCACAATAAAATGAAGGAAATATACTTAAATCAGCTTATGTCCAGTTGATGTATGCAGACAAATCTCAGTAGCAGCAACTCTACTTAAAATGATTACCAGAGATGTAACCAACACAGGTTTTAAAGTTATCAGAAAACCCCAAGCTAATTAACACTTAAAGGAATTTCAGTGCAGTTTAACAACTAGTGCAGAGCTTCAGACACACACACAAGACAGTTTCAACAGAGCTAGATCTGAGAAATCAGTCCCCAAGTTATAACAACCACAATAAAATGAAGGAAATATACTTAAATCAGCTTATGTCCAGTTGATGTATGCAGACAAATCTCAGTAGCAGCAACTCTACTTAAAATGATTACCAGAGATGTAACCAACACAGGTTTTAAAGTTATCAGAAAACCCCCCAAGCTAATTAACACTTAAAGGAATTTCAGTGCAGTTTAACAACTAGTGCAGAGCTTCAGACACACACACAAGACAGTTTCAACAGAGCTAGATCTGAGAAATCAGTCCCCAAGTTATAACAACCACAATAAAATGAAGGAAATATACTTAAATCAGCTTATGTCCAGTTGATGTATTGGAAAATAAATGCACTGACATTTCTCTATGTATGAGGGCAAAGTGTTAAGGCCTCTGCACATAAACCAGAACAGAGCAGGTAATACAAGGAAACATGGTTGAAGCTCATACTGGGTCCACAAACACTAACCTTCAAATAGATACTTCTACTGTACACTCATGCCACAAGTGTACAGGTTGGAGTTTTCCAAAACCAGATGTCATCCTAATCTTCCTATTCTTTTGGCTACTACCATCATGAGTCACCACAGCACATCATCTGCTTCCAGGTCCTCCTTTCCTTTGCATCTTGTTCCGTCACACCAACCATCTGAATGTCCTCAGTCACCCCACCATGAACCTTATCATAGGCCTTCATCTTATCCTCTTACCTGCCAGCTCCATCCTTAGCATCTAAATTAAAATATACCCAGCATCCCTCCTTAGCACATGTCCAAAGCAATGCAATCTCACCTCTCTGGCCTTGTCTCCAATCTGTACAACCTGAGCTGCCACTCTAATATACTGATTACTAATCCTGTTCATCCTCACCACATCCAATAAAAATCCTAACATCTAGAACTCTGCCAGCTCCTCTTATGACTCCTGTATTTTTTCAGTGCCACCATCTCCAAACCATATAATATACAATATTGTAGACCTTCCCTTTCAGTGTTATTGGTACCCATCTGTCACAAATCACTCCTGATACTCTTCTACAACCACTCCACCCTGCATGCACTGTGTTCTTCAACTCTCTTCTACACTCACCGTTACTCTGTACTATTGATCCCAAGTATTTAAAATCATAAACCTTCGCCATCTCTACTCCCTGCAGTCTCACCATTCATCTATCCTCCTGTCATTCACACACATATATTCCATCTTAGTCCTTATGCCCTTCATTACCCTCCTCTGTATAGCATAACTCCACCTCTCCAGGGTGTCCTAAACATATTCCCTACTGTCAATACAAATTACAATATCATCCACAAGCATCATAGTCCATGGGGACTCCTGTGTGATCCCATGTGTCAACCTGTCCATTACCATTGCAAAGAGGTCATGATGTTTGTGCATACAATAAAAGGAATGTCACTGTTGTCTGTCTTATATTGGATGAGGTGACATCTACCTGTTTGCCAAGCCAGTGTATGCCCATGGCCTGTTGTGATGAATACAAGTCCAATAATCTGGTATAGCTGATGACATCAGCAGTGTCTTTTGAAGACATGAGGACAGTGTCCCATAGGCTGCTGTAAAATCCTCTATATAAGGTCCACCAAAGGCTCAGACACACACCAAGTTGGCTGCAGTGAGATTAGAACCCCTACCTATCAAGGTTTACAGACTACAGAACCCAGTACTTAAAAGACCACTACGGGCAAATGAAGAAAACATATATTTTTATCTTGCCATGGTTTACTACACCTCCCAAAGCTGCCTTCAGCAAAATAAGTACTCATTCCTAATTTTATTTTGTTTTTACTCTTGTCTGCCCTCATGGGGGTAGACATGGTGATTCCTTTGGAAAGCTAAATCTGTCCTATAATGCAGACTGTGAGGACAAATAGCCCTACCATTTGTTGTCAGACTAGACTTCCATTCACTTACAATGGAACTCCTGAAAAAAACTGCCAAGTTTGAGAGTCTGCAGCTCATGTGTCATTGACTGCTATGCGCTGAGTTTTACAAATGTTGTTCCTACTAATGTACTACACATTCACTGAAAGAAACTTGCAAAAGTGTCAACAAATTACTGAGATAAAAAAGACTTTTCACAAGGAGCAGTTTTGCAAGTTTCAGTTCCTGGCCAGGTTACTCCTCCCATTTCCCCTCCTTCAGTGGGCTACAGTCTCACATTTCCAGCTTGGGTAGATTCAACTATTTGGTCAGCTTTGAATGACAATAGAAATAAAAAAATAGCCTGGTGTGCCACTAAAACTGTTCCCTTGTATGTATCTTCACTTCTGAATAGCAATTCCCAAGAATAATAAAAAAAAAAGCAAACTCATCAGTCCAGAGTTTGGGCTAGTCTATCCATTTTTTAAAATGTGCACAGTAAAATATTCAACTTGTAATGCAGTTTGGCTGCTGACATGGTTATCTTTACATAGTTATTCTCTTATAGTATAACCTGAACTTATGGTATTTAATGATAAATTTTACAACAATTCTCAGTTTCTTAACAATGACCTCCCAAGCCTCTGATGTGACCTAGTACTTTCGTATTATTGCTTTATGTAGTTTGTCTTAGTTGTATATTTGTAGTGCGTTTCTCATCCTCTCAGCAACAGACTCCTGGAGAAGCATATACTTGTATAGAAAGAGTACCAGCAGCTGTAGCAGTGATACCACACTCCAAAACAATGCACTCAAACATAGTACTGACAAACACAAGGGAATGTATATGTCTGAATCAAGCAGTGATGAAATTGCTAGGGACTTCACTGAGCAAAATTTTACTCTTAATTTCTCCATTTCATAATGCATAGCATTCGCACCACACTTACAAAGGCACATCTCCACCATCCACAAACACAGCAACCCACACCCACACAACTGCTAAGGTTTCTCCCTTCAGTTATTGCAAGCCAAGAACAACACTATTTAATAAGGAGGATACCTACCAGACAAGTCTGCATATTGCACTTGGTCTACCTGCATCATCGCAGCTCGCCGCCCCCCCCCCCCCAGCAACTGCAACATTGCCAGATAAAGCCACTGCTACAGTCCAGTTTCTCCCTACCGTTATTGCAAGCCAAGAATAACACTTTTTAATAATAATACCTACCAGACAAGTCTGCATAGCACACTTGGTCTACCTGCATCATCGCAGCTCGGGCCCCCCCCCCCCAGCAACTGCAACATTTCCAGATAAAACCACTGCTATGGTCTGGTTTCTCCCTATAGTTATTGCAAGCCAAGAATAAAGTACAGTTGTGTACTCTTACCATAAATGTAGATGTTTGAGTATGTTCACTGTTACAGTCATTACTGTAGGGTTCTTCCTGCTGACAGCAGCCCTAAATCGGCCAGAGTCCCAAAGTCGGGTTCGACGTCAGCTGAAGTCACTCCTGCCCTGACGTCAGTGCACCAGGGGTATAAAGACCTCAGCTGATGCCAGTTTCCCCAGTTTTTCTTGCCCCAGATGTCAGGTGCCCAAAAATAAAGGCCAAAAGCTTAATCAATAAGAATAAGCAAACATAAACCAGAACATTCCCAAATATCACCAGCAAAAATACCTCAGAGAAAAAAGAAATGTCAAGGAGACACAGACCGCACTCAAAGAACAACAAAAGAGGGGACAGGAGGGCGGGTAACCCAGACTGTAACAGTGAACATACTCGAACATCTACATTTATGGTAAGAGTACACAACTGTACTATGTTCTTCGCAGTTCACTGTTACAGTCATTACTGTAGGGTTGAATCCCAAAGCTAAGAAACGGTGGATGGAGAAGGAACAGAAGGGGCAGCCACAAAACCCTGCAGGACTGCAGAGGCAAAACCTGCCCTAGATTTAAAATAGAGAGGGAGATTGTAGTGCTTAGAAAAAGTATGCACAGAACTCCAAGTTGCAGCTTCCAAGATCTCCTTGGTAGGAACTCCACTGAGAAAAGCTGCCAAAGTGGCAGTAGCTCTGGTAGAATGTGTTCTGACATTAACAGGAACAGGCTTACCATGATGATAGTAACAGAACTTGATGCAGTGGGCAATCCACTTATTAGTGATTGCTCTCCCCTGTGAGGTAGCAGCATAAGCCACAAACAATTGGTCCGATTTCCTGAAAATCTTGGTCCTGTCCAGGTAAAAACAAAGCTGCCTGTGTATATCTAAAGAATGCAAAATGTGTTCCTCTTCACTTTGAGGATTAGGATAAAAGGTAGGCAAATTAATAGTCTGATTCAAGGCTACATTTGAAACCACCTTAGGCATAAAGGTGGGATTAGTCCTCAGGGGACACCCTGTCCTGATGAAAAATAATAAAGGGTTCTACAGCCATGAGAGCTTGCAATTCCGAAACTCTTCTGGCAGAGGTAATGGCTAAAAGAAAAGCAGTTTTCCATGATAAAAAACTTTAAATCTGTGGAAGCTGCAGGTTCAAAAGGAGATAAAGTTAACTTTTCCAAAACAAAGTTGAGATCCCAAGTGGGAACTGGTGCTCTTAAAGGAGGCCTTATATTCTTCGCCCCTCTCATTTATTGCTTAAGTAACAGATCAGAAAAGATTGGGGGATCCATATTGTAATGTGCAGAAATAGCAGAAGCATGAATTTTGATAGATGAAAAAGATAGGCCCTTATGTAACATCTCTGTTAGGTATTGTAAAATCAGAGGAATGTTTTGAACTGCAGAATCAAAACCCTGGACCTGAGTCCAGTAGCAAAATCTTTTCCATTTACCTGCATAAGATTTCCTGGTGCTGGGCTGTCTAGCTTCAAGAATTACGTCCAGTACCTGTTTGGTAAGGGTAAGAACTGTTTAAAGACCCTGGATCTGCCAGGCTGCTAGATTCAGAGTTTTGACATGGCTGTGCAGGATCTGGCCGTCTTAGATGTGGAAGTTGTGGCAAAATCCAGGGTGGACCCTGAGCCAGGTTCATCAGGGTGGAATACCAGAATTGCCGAGGCCAGTTGGGAGCCAGTAAAATCATTTGCGGTCTGTCCTGTTTGATTTTCAGAAGTACCTGAGGAAGAAGAGGCAAAAGAGGAAAAGCATATACTGAGAGGTGCTTCCAACTGAATGAAAGAGCATCCACTTTCCATGCTAGCTTGTGGTAGGTCCTCGTGCAGAAAGTTTGAAGATGATGGTTTTGGGGAGATGCAAAAAGATCTATGTCTAGGCACCCCCACACCTCCGTTATCATCCTGAATATCCAAACATTCAACATCCATTCATGTGGATCGAAAAGAGTTCAGCTTAGACTGTCCACCAGAGAGTTGTCCTTTCCTGGCAGGAATTGAGCTAGTAAGTCCACCTTGTTAGCTAGTGCTGTGTTCCACAGAGCCATGGTCAAACTGCACAGGGGGTAAGAATGAGAGCCTCCCTGCTTGTTTATGTACCACATCACCGTAGTGTTGTCCGTCTTTATCAGTAATTGCCCCGGTAGAATAAGATCTCTGAAGGCTGTCAGGGCATTCTGTACAGCTAGCATCTCCTTCAAATTTATGTGCAGATGCATTTGGTCCACTGTTCAGACACCCTGAAGACATTTCCCTTGCATGTGGGCTCCCCATGCATGATCCGAAGCATCCGTCGTTATGACTTGATTGGCTGTAATGGGACAGAAAGGTGTCCCCTTGTTTTGAAGACAGGCCTCGGCCCACCAAAGAAACTCCTGCCGGAGACAAGGCAACATTGTAATCACTGTTTCCAGACTGTGGCAATGCTAAGACCATACACTCTTGAGGTACCACTGTATCTTCCACATATGCAGCCTTGCATATGGTATTAACAGAATGCAGGATGCCATGTAACCCAGAGCCTGCAGAACTTTTCTTGCAGACAGCTGACTCATTAAAGACAGATTTTTGAAATAAGAAGCCAGTTCCACTTTTTTGTCTGGTGTCAAATAAGCCATCTGGGTTGTAGTGCTCAGAAGCACACCCAGGAAAGTAATTTGCTGCGTGGACACCAGGTTTGATTTCTTTAGGTTCACCATGAACCCTAGGCACAAGAAAAGATGCTGCACAAATATTAGATGCTGAAGTAAAGTCTCCTTGTCGTCCGCTTGAATGAGACAATCATCCAGATAAGGGTATATTTGAATTCCCTTCTGTCTGCAAAACACCATTACTGGTGCCAGGCACTTTGTAAAGACCCTGGGCATAGTAGATAAGCCAAAGGGCAGCACAGAGAACTGGTAATGCCTCGAGCCCGCTTTGAATCTCAGGTACCTTCTGCACTCTTGCCATATGGGAATATGCAGGTAAGCCTCCTTCAAGTCCAAAGTCACCATCCAAGCATTCTTGCTCAGCATAGGCAGCAGCTGCTGCAGAGTGAGCATCTTGAATTTTGGAATTTCTAGGAAGGTGTTCAATACGGAAAGGTGCAGGATTGGTCTCCATGCATTTTCCTTCCTGGGAACCAGGAAAAGTCTTAAATAAAACCCTTGCCCCATTTCTGAATCTGGTACCAAACCTATGGCCCTCATATCCATGAGGGACTGAACTTGCCATTGTGCCTCTGCCCATTGATGCTTTGGCAGATCTGACCATCCGTTTGATCTTGGCAAGGTATGGAAATGAAACCTGTAACCCCTTGAAACTATGTCCAAAACCCATTTGTCTTGGGTTATGCGGCTCCAGTTGTGATAAAAAAAAGATATTTTTCCTCCCAAAGGTGCATCCAGGAGGGATGCCCCTGGAGCTAGTAAGGGAGAGTCATAATGACTATTTCCTGTAAGGTTGTGACCTATCTTCCCCTCCCTTGGGAGAGGGGGCACTCCACTGCTTATTTCTGAAAGGGGGCTGTGCCTGACCCCTACCTCTGGAATGCCTGTATCTGCCCCTCTGAGGTCTGTCCGAGCTCAGAAAGGACCAAGGTTTAGCTGGCCAATTCCTGCTAAATCTAGGGGGTTGTACCTATAGAAAATCTTTAACCATCTGCATAGACTTGGCTTTGTCTTCCATTTTCTACAATACTTCCTCAGCTTTGGCCCCAGACAAAACATTGTTTTGCAAAAGGAAATCTAAAAGCTTTGCTTTAACCTGCTCAGGCAAACTTTGCTCCTTTAACCAAGCGTGCCTTCTAATAACTGTGCCAGTTGCTGCAGCCCTGCAAGAACCCTCCAAAGAATCAAAACCACAGTGCAGGGTATGTTTACCCACCTGCTCAGTAGCATGCAATAAATCCTGTAATTCCTTATTGTCTGCACCACCAGAAACAGCAGACATCTTTTGCTTTAACACAGACAAAAGGTATTGCTGATATTTTAACATATGAAATTGACAATTCAAAGCTCTAATAGACAATGTAGCAGAAGTATAAACTTCTTTGCCCCATCTTTCCAAGGCTCTGCACTCTCAGTCAGAGGGAATAGGATTCTTAGCAGAGGCCGCTTTAACACCCTTAGGGCCCTGAGAAATAGTTTCTGGATCAGCTGAAGGATTCTTAAAAAGATACTTGTGGGAATCTGGAACCCTATAATACCTAACCAGTTTGACAGGAGCAGGAGGAAAAGAATCAGGAGAGAGAGATGCGTCTGTAAAAACATCATCCACAATGTCCAATGCAGGGGGAATAGCCAGGGGTCTATGCTATGGAAGCAGAAGAAAATCCCTAAGCCTTTTCTTAGATTCAGAGTATTCCTACCCTTCCCAGTGAAAATGCTCTTTCATGTCATGTAAGGTTTCCCCAAATGAATAATCCTCAGGAGGAGAGGCCAAAGGAAGGGATTCTTCAGCATCAGAATCCTCATAAGGAGGGAAGGAATAATCCTGCTCAGAAGAAGAAGCAGAAGAAATCGAAACTTGATCTGAGGAATCATAATCTGGCTCTAGCCTAACTCTCTTGTCAGGAGGGGGATAAGAACCCCTGATCATAGTTAACAGGTCTTCAGCCATTCTAAGCATCTGTCTTTGAGGTCTAGGGCCCTGAATAGAAGGTGCCTGTGCATGCTGCTTTGTCTTTGCTGGAGCCTTAGTCTTTGCCTTTGTCCTTGACTGCAAAACTGGAGTCATCTGTACATGAAGCTGTGTAGGCCTAAAAACTCCCTCAGATGCTGGTCCCTGCACAGTGGCTCCAGACCCATCTGAGGGAGCAATATCCGGAGGTCCAATCCCTGAAAAGTCTGAAGGCCCCAGCGGCTCCTCATGGGAGATGGTACAGGCAACCGGTTCAAAAGTGGCGGACAACAAGGGCTGCGAAAGCGCCTCACTGATGACAGCCAAACTGGCAACTGTCTCTGGTTGAATAAAGTCGTCCACTTTGGACCTCGGAGGCCTGTTTTTATCCTTGCGCCTCTTATACACTGCAGTAGCCGGATAAGAATCTGATGACATATTGTAATTAAATCTTTTTTAAAAATAATGGAAGGCAAAATCTTACCTACGCCTAATAATGCGTTGATTAAACTTAGCACAAAACCTACAATTAGCTACGTCGTGGTCAGAACCTAAGCAAGGTATACAGTAATAGTGAAAATCCTTATTAGGTATTTGCTTCCCACAAGAAATACAGTTATTAACTTTTTCTGACATCGGTCTGGAACAAGAAAAAAGTTTCCCCAACGGGGTACATAGCTCAAAAGAAGAAGTCTTCAATTCAAAAGCCACCAAAAACAAACAGGAGTCGGCCGACCTGCACTTGTGAACTGCTTTGCAACAGGCACCACACAGCAAGAAAGACTGGGTAAAATGGCGTCGGCTGAGGTCTTTATACCCCTGGCGCACTGGCGTCAGGGCAGGAGCGACTTCAGCCGACATTGGACCCGACTTTGGGACTCTGGCCAATCTACCGATCTAGGGCTGCTGCCAACAGGAAGAACCCTACAGTAATGACTGTAACAGTGAACCACGAAGAACATCACTTTTTAATAAGGATACCTACTAGACAATTCTGCATAGGTGACTGGATATTTACAGTTCTTGTTATAAGCAGATGTGGTCCTTAACAGTTATGTTTTAACCATTGTGACTGCTTATTTACATTTCCTTGTACAGCACATATGTTACTTTTACTAGTTATTTTTTAAACATTGTTTTGGCCAGCATGCACACCTGCAACCCCCCCCCCCCCCCACCAGGCAACTATAGCTTTGTCTATTGCCACTGGGTGGCATAACTTAACAATATACTTGCTGTATCTTGTCCCAAATAGATCTGCCTCCACACTGAATACTTGTAAAGTAAGGCAAGTACAATTTACTTGGTGTATTTTGTCCCCAGATAGATTTACCTTCCTTTGTATTACTTGCACACCAAGGCCTTAAAGTAGTGTTTCTGCAACTAACTGCTTACACTACTAATTTCCTGCTTCAGCCTCTTCCTTGCTTACACTTACATTACAGCTCCAAGGCTTCCACTTCTTATGCTGATTACTTTTCTTTGCAGTTTTCTGTGAGGGGAGGGCCAGATCTCTACCGGCTTTTTCTGGTTATACCTTCCCCCATTTTGTATCTCCCTCCTCTAACTTCCTCCTCCCCCATGCACATTAACTAGACTATATTAGTGGGTCTCCTTGAGTGGCGCCCTTTTGAAAGTTATCTTTTGGCCTGCTTGTGGTGAGGAAGCTTCCCCAGACCTTTTTCAGTGTGACTGCATCAATATAAGTAAAGTTAACTAGTACAATGCAGCCAAACAGAAACATTTGGTGTAAACAGAAACAAGTGGAATGATACATTTGGTGTACAAAGAAAAGAAACAAGTAAGCCCCTTGATATAATTGGAGTTAGTGTTAGCCCTTCTGTGCTCGGGCTCACTCCGCTCCCCTCCCTGCTTCCTATTCCCACCCGCCCCCACTAGTGCTACATTTCAACTGAAGTTAGCCATGTCCATCATGCTAACCACCAATCACTGAATCTGCCCCACCCCTGTACCCATTTCCTTCTCTTCCACTATTCCACATCCTGTAAAGCACAGTCTTCCATCTAACTACCTTACAATCACAAACAACACCTCTCATAATCCACCACACCCACCCCATCCCAAGCAGATCTCTCACTCATGACCAAACCATGCCCAAACTACCCAAACCCACATACATACACCTCTTACTATTGCTCCTAGGTGTACCCACACTTCCAGACTAGTTAATGTGCATGGGGGAAGAGGAAGTTAGAGAAGGGAGATACAAAATGGGGGAAGGTATAACCAGAAAAAGCCGGTAAAGATCTGTCCCAGCCCCTCACAGAAGACTGCAAAGGAAAGTAATCAGCATAAGAAGTGGAAGCCTTGGAGCTGTAATGTAAGTGTAAGCACGGAAGAGGTCGAAGCAGGAAATTGGGAGTGCAAGCAGTTAGTTGCAGAAACACTACTTTAAGGCCTTGGTGTGCAAGTAATACAAAGGAAGGTAAATCTATTTGGGGGATAAAATACACCAAGTAAATGGTACTTGCCTTACTTTACAAGTATTCAGTGTGGAGGCAGATCTATTTAGGACAAGATACAGCAAGTATATTGTTAAGTTATGACACCCAGTGGCAATAGACAAAGCTGTAGTTGCCTGGGGGGGCCTTGCAGGTGTGCATGCCGGCCAAAACAATCTTTAAAAAATAATTAGTAAAAGTAACAAATGTGCTGTAAAAGAAATTGTAAATAGCCAGTCACAATGTTTAAAACATAACTGTTAAGGACCACATCTGCTAATAACAAGAACTGTAAATATCCAGCCACCTATGCAGACTTGTCTGGTAGGTATCCTTATTAAAAAGTGTTATTCTTGGCTTGCAATAACTGTAGAGAGAAACCAAACCATAGCAGTGGATTTATCTTGCAATGTTGCAGTTGCTGGGGGGGGGGGGGCAAGCTGTGATGATGCACTATGCAAACTTGTCTGGTAGGTATCTTTATTAAAAAGTGTAATTCTTGGCTTGCAATAACTGTAGAGAGAAACCAGACCATAGCAGTGGTTTTATCTGGTAACGTTGCAGTTGCTGGGGGGGGGGAACCCGAGCTGCGATGATGCAGGTAGACCAAGTGTGCTATGCAGACTTGTCTGGTAGGTATCCTTATTAAAAAGTGTTATTCTTGGCTTGCAATAACGGTAGGGAGAAACCGGAACATAGCAATGGTTTTATCTGGCAATGTTGCAGTTGCTGGGGGGGGGGGGGCGAGCTGCAATGATGCAGGTAGACCAAGTGCGCTATGCAGACTTGTCTGGTAGGTATCCTCCTTATTAAATAGTGTTGTCCTTGGCTTGCAATAACTGAAGGGAGAAACCTTAGCAGTTGTGTGGGTGTGGGTTGCTGTGTTTGTGGAAGGTGGAGATGTGCCTTTGTAAGTGTGGTGCGAATGCTATGCATTATGAAATGGAAAAATTAAGAGTAAAATTTTGCTCAGTGAAGTCCCTAGCAATTTCATCACTGCTTGATTCAGACATATACATTCCCTTGTGTTTGTCAGTACTATGTTTGAGTGCATTGTTTTGGAGTGTGGTATCACTGCTACAGCTGCTGGTACTCTTTCTATACAAGTATATGCTTCTCCAGGAGTCTGTTGCTGAGAGGATGAGAAATGCACTACAAATATACAACTAAGACAAACTACATAAAGCAATAATAAGAAAGTACTAGGTCACATCAGAGGCTTGGGAGGTCATTGTTAAGAAACTGAGAATTGTTGTAAAATTTATCATTAAATACCATAAGTTCAGGTTATACTATAAGATAATAACTATGTAAAGATAACCATGTCAGCAGCCAAAATGTATTACAAGTTGAATATTTTACTGTGCACATTTTAAAAAATGGATAGACTAGCCTAAACTCTGGACTGATGAGTTTTCTTTTTTTTTATTTTTGGGAATTGCTATTCAGAAATGAAGAGACATACAAGGGAACAGTTTTAGTGGCACACCAGGCTATTTTTTATTTCTATTGTCATGCAAAGCTGACTAAACAGTTGAATCTAGCAAAGCTGGAAATGTGAGACTGTAGCCCACTGAAGGAGGGGAGATGGGAGGAGTAACCTGGCCAGGAACTGAAACTTGCAAAACTGCTCCTTGTGAAAAGTCATTTTATCTCAGTTATTTGTTGACACTTTTGCAAGTTTCTTTCAGTGAATGTGTAGTACATCAGTAGGAACAACATTTGTAAAACTCAACGCATAGCAGTCAATGACACATGAGCTGCAGACTCTCAAACTTGGCAGTTTTTTTCAGGAGTTCCATTGTAAGTGAATGGAAGTCTAGTCTGACAACAAATGGTAGGGCTATTTGTCCTCACAGTCTGCATTATAGGGCAGATTTAGCTTTCCAAAGGAATCACCATGCCTGCCCCCATGAGGGCAGACAAGAGTAAAAACAAAATAAAATTAGGAATGAGTACTTATTTTGCTGAAGGCAGTTTTGGGAGGTGTAGTAAATCATGGCAAGATAAAAAATATATGTTTTCTTCGTTATTTGCCCGTAGTGGTCCTTTAACACATGTGCCACAGCTCAAGTCAGGCTTTAAGAGGACTGCAGGTGTTGCAGGTCTGCTATAAATGGATGATTTTGCAAGCACAAAAACACTGCAAAACCATGCCATTTGCCAAGGAAGTGTTAGATGCAAACTCCCACTCTTCTTCATGGAGACACACACACACACACACACACACACACACACACACACACACACACACACACACACACACACCAAGTGTGACTGGGTACCACAGCATAAGTCTGACTTTAACACGACAGCAAGTGATCATATTGTAGATGACGCCAGCAGGGCCTGTGTAAGACAAGAGGTTGCAGGACTGCTACAAATGGATGAGTTTTGCAAACACAAAAACACTGAAAAAAACATCCCATTGGCTAAGTAAATGTTGGACACACATGCCTACTTTTTGTCATGTAGACACACACACACCAAGTTGGCTACAGTGAGATTAAAGCACCTCTCTATCTAAGTTTACAGACTACAGAACACTGCAAAAATCATGACATTTGACAAGACAGTGTTAGGTACACATTCCACTCTTCTTTATAGAGACACACACACACACTACTGCAGTGAGAACCAAACCCCTACATATCTAAGTACATATACCACAGAACACAATTTTTAATGCAAGCACCACTACACAAGTCTGATTTAAACAATACTGCATGTCAACTTATAGTAGATGACATTGTCAAGGGATGTAGGGAACACCAACTTGGGAGGCCTACATGGGCACATCACTCCTTAGTGTCATCTGAGGCTAGTGCACTAACAGTAGTATACTGTTTAGAAGCCATAGTTGTGTAACAACACAAGTCCCTTATGAACATATTTGGATGTTTGACTTTGGCAGTGCAAGCCTGTGAGCACAATTATATGGCCTGTCCATGACAGAGCACACAACATTAAATATTATACCTTTGTTTTGTGTTAGATGCATGTGTTGTAGAATTAAGGAGATCCCATGGTTGTACTGATAGTGGTTGAGATTGGTTGTGAGGAAACACATGGATGGTTATTAAGTTTCTGTACAGATAGTTATACTGTGCCCTCAGTTTGGAATGTTTACACATGTAGTCTTAGGTCACAGGAAGCATCTGGGAAATATAAAACAGTAAGAACACAGATCTATGTATGTGATGTAATAGCTACCATACCTTTCGACCTCTTAGAGCAAGAACTCAGCACAAAGCCATAAGGGAATAAAGTGGAAAAAATAGGGCCAATGTTTAAATATTGGCCTTACAAATGTATGATGTTGATGGAATAACAGGTTTTGCATTAGCATTAATTTTCTGAAGAGTATGACATCCACAAATCAAATGTATATCATTATTTGCTGACTTCATTCTCAATGATTTAACAATAATTTTGTAGAAACCAACATTTTACAGGGAACAGATGACAAATATTATATAAAAATATGGACATTCTTCATAAATCTGGACAGTTGAGAGCTATGATAGGCATAGCAAAAATGCAATTATTATTGAGCTATGTGTACACGCATGTGCATTTCCCTCTTTTACCTGTTTGCACATAGATAAGCAGTGCACAAATGTGAGGCTCATTGCTAACATCCAGCCTTCCTATTATGTAATGTATACATCCTACTGCAGCCCACTCCTATCACTACTTCAGGCAATGATTTCACAGTTGCTAAGGGCAATAATTGAATGTATCCAGCATCTACTATTGCCAGTGTGACAAAACTCTTATCTAATGATTTCCTTTTCCTGTAGTTTTGTGCCTCACACAAAATATTTAAGCATTATTAAAACTGTTTTCAGCATGTCATACATCAAGCAAATGTGTACTAAAAATATACAGATGAAAACATTATGGGACACAGAGCCACAGTCTGTAAAGAAAACTATTGCAAAAACAACTCCTAAACTTCAATGTACATCAGGATTTGAACACTCGACACCATTAAAGCTTCATCAGGTAGGATGGCTACCTTAGTCCTTTTGGCCACAGAAGCAGCTTTCCAGAAATGGAGCCATTCCTCACACAACCACCTTCATGAAATGTACACTACTATCAAGCAATGCACTGTATATTGTACAAGTACTTCTATGACTTATATTTGGACATAGACCAGTTAGTAGACACAGCTTCTGTCATAATTATGATTACAGATATACATCTCTCTGTCTTACAATCCTGTTTTTGTGGGTGGGGGAAAATAACACATTTACTGTTAGGATACAAACTAGTCTGAAGTCAGAAACTGCAACAGACTATAATCACTTCCTAACTTCTCTCTTGCATGATGTAACAGTATTCAGCTGTGGTTGGGCTGTGTGAGTGTTTCATGCCTGATGCTTAAACATTACATATGGAAACAGTATGTGTACTCACATGTTAACTTAAGTTATCTACTAAAGCACCACTATATATTTGCATACTGTAACAAGGTAAGGCATACAAGGATATGTCATAGTAGTCTTTAACACTGCAGCCTAGGTTCATGCCTTACCTTGTAAATGTGGCAGTTGACACAACATTACTTCAGGGCTAACTGTCTGATACAAGCACACAGCCAATACATGTATAGATAAAGGTTGTGTGAGTTGCCTGAGATCAATTTTAATATATTTATGTGAGTAGGAGGAAGGTATTAAACCCTAGGAGGTCAGTGAATGTGCTATGCATTGTCTCTTAGCCAAAGCAAGGGCATACTGAGCATGCCTACATCTACCTACAGGGACAGCAGCTGGGGTTTCCTCCTCCAAGTCCTCCTGCGACTGTGGCTGTAGTGACCTAGGCATTGGTGGGGGGATGTGTGTCCGTTCCCTTTGCTGATCTTGCTGCAGCTGTTTCTGCAGGATCAGATTGTGCAGCATAGCGTAAACTGTGAATATTTCTATACATGTGCGTGAAGTATACTGCAGTGCTCCGCCAGATATATTGAGGCACCAGAACTGTGACCGCAGAAGCCCAAACACATGGTCTATGATGTTCCTAGTTTGTGTGTGTGTTTCATTATGGCATTCTTCCATGGGTGCGTGTGTGTGCATTTCTGATGGGTGTCATCATCCATGGCTCCAGGGCATAGCCAGCATCTCCTGCTGTGGGATGTCCCCCTCCCTAGCAAACATCTGGTACAGCTGTGATGTATTTTTCTTCAGTTTTGGAATTGACAGCTGTGATGTATGCCAGATATGGGAGTCATGATAACTGCCAGGGTTTCCAGCACTGCACATGACTTGGCAGTTGATAGAGTGGTGTCCCTTGCGGTTAATGTAGATTCTACCCTGCTCACCAGGTGGTGCCTTGATGTGTACATGAGTGCAATTTATGGCACCCAGTACTTCACAGTAGTGCACTACATGATAGAAGTGTTGCATATTGATGATCCTCTCCTCAGATGTAAAGGGGTAAATATATGTGCATCCATGAACTGGTAGAGGATCCTGGATGCTGATGCCGGTGACACCCTCATCATGTCCCCAGTTGTTCTTTGAAACTTACCTGTAGCTAACATCCTAAGGGCTATACATATCTTAGTTTCCACTGGGATGGGATCCCCTCGGTTGGCTCTGGCTCTGAGTTGAGAACGGGAGATCTCACAGAGTTCTTGTAATGTGTCCCTGTCCACTCTGCAGCGCTCTACAATCTCCAGTTCATGTAGCACCTAGAAAGTTACTGAACAAATGAATCCAAGTAAGCCAGCAAAATCACTTCTGTAAAACGAATCCAAGTGTAAGAAAATAGAAGATGATACCATGGCAAAACATAGTTATTAAAATTCCAATGCGCTTGTAAAGGCACTAAAAACAAGAGATGAGTGCTTTTGGCTTTTCACCTTCTTCAGATCTGCAATTACAAATCTATTGCTCAGTTAAATACTAAAACCATCTAATAAAATTCAAAATGCATCATCACTAACATCATTTCCTATGGAAGTTGCATCATCACTGACATAATTTCTTGTGCAGATTTCACTTCTGTTAATCATATAGGCAAAAAGAGAGTTGTGTCCAATCAGTGTCATCATCTAAGCCAACACCTTCGCAGAATAGTTTTCATAGGTAACACTTCATTAAGTCCTGGTGCTTTATCTGCTCTCAAGTCAGCAATCCATTTAGTTTCTTCAAGTTGAGTCAGACCTTTAAGATCCCCTCTTCTCATACTGGGATCTATTACTTGTAGAGCCATAAAGCAAAAAATATGATCTGTATTCACGTTGATATGTTTGTACAGGGCATTAGTGAGAACTTTATGTTTAATATCCCTTATATGTGCCTGTACCCTACCCCTAAAAGGGCAGTTCATTTTGCCAACATAAAAACATGTACATTTCATATACTTGATGACATATATAATGTTCTTTGAAATGCAATTTACAAATGGTGGGGTTTTATATAACTTCCCTGTAACTGGTTGATGGAAATTCTGACCTGTTAACAAATACTGGCATGCCATGCATTCTCCACATTTAAAAGTGCCATGTTTCTGTGAATGTGTATGGCTCATTATCACCTTATCTCCACATAATTGTTTCAAGTTCTTTCTGTTTTTATAACAGAACCTCGGTGTATGTCTTACTATATGTTGTATAGATTCATCAGATGTCAATATTTGCCAATTTCTCCTGATCACATCACATATTTGCTTGGCATCTTTACTATAAGTCAATGTGCATCAAATAGTATGTGGTTCTGTTCTTTTTTCTTTGCTACTGCTATCACTGACGTATGTATTAACTCTGTGGAAATATGGTCTCCCTTTGCTATCTCAGACCTTGTATACTTTCTATAGTACTATCAATTTCTCTAGCTTTATACCCTCTCTGTACCAGTTCTTATTTAGTTTCCACAACACTTCCTTCATAAATGCTGTTCATGGTAGTCAATCTAGACTGTCGAAGATATCTATTTCTAACCACCTGTGGAAATTTATGGCATGGATGCTTACTATTACAATGTAATGTACTGTTCTTCCAGCATTCTTTTCTAGAGGTTTGGGTCTGTATATTACCATATCCATTCTTTATTATAGTGACATCCAGAACATCAGTGTGAGTGTTTGAGTTATGGACCTTAAGCCAATTCATATTCAAATATAGTGATGGCACAATGGGAGCTGAATTTTGTGTTTCACCCTAACAACAGATGAAGGAATAGACTTAAATACTACAAATGGTTTGTGGATGACATCTTCCTGTTATGGGATGGTGAAGTGGATGAATTGGAACAGTTTGTGAATTTTCTCAAAACCACTACTGAATTCCTGGACTTTGAGGTCCATGACTCAAATACTCACACTGATGTTCTGGATGTCACTATAATAAAGAATAGAGATGGTAATATACAGACCCAAACCTTTAGAAAATGATGCTGGAAGAACAGTACATTACATTGTAATAGTAAGCATCCATGCCATATATTTCCACAGGTGGTTAGAAATAAATATCTTTGACAGTCCAGATGGACTACCATGAACAGCGTTTATGAAGGAAGTGTTGTGGAAACTAAAGAAGAACTGGTACAGAGAGGGTATAAAGCTAGAGAAATTGATAGTACTATAGAAAGTATACAAGGGCTAAGAGATAGCAAAGGGAGACCACTTTCCACAGAGTTAATACATACGTCAGTGATAGCAGTAGTAAGGAAAAAAGAACAGAACCGCATACTATTCGATGCACATTGACTCATAGTAAAGATGACAAGCAAATATGTGATGTGATCAGGAGAAATTGGCGAATATTGACATCTGATGAATCTATATGACATATAGTAGGAGATACACCAAGGTTCTGTTATAAAAACAGAAAAAACTTGAAACAATTATGTGGAGACAAGGTGATAATGAACCATGCACATTCACAGAGACATGGCATTTTTAAATGTGGACAGTGCACAGCATGCAAGTATTTGATAACAGGTCAGAATTTCCAGCATCCAGTTAGAGGGAAGCTATATAAAACCCCAGCATTTGTGAATTGCACTTCAAAGAACATTATATATGTTACCAAGTGTATGAAATACATGTTTTTATGTTGGCAAAATGAATTGCCCTTTTAGGGTTAAAATACAGGCATATATAAGGGATATTAAACATAAAGTTCTCACTAGTGTCCTGTACAAATATATCAGTGTGAATAAAGATCATATGTTTCGCTTTATGGCTCTACAAGTAATAGATCCCAGTATGAGAAGAGGGGATCTTAAAGGTCTAACTCAACTTGAAGAAACTAAATAATTTGCTGACTTGAGGGCAGATAAAGCACCAGGACTTAATGAAGTGTTACCTATGAAGCCTATTCTGAAAAGGCATCAGCTTAGATGATGACACTAATTGGGCATGCCTCTTTTTTTACCTATGTGATTAACAGAAGTGAAATCTGCACAGGAAATTATGTCAGTGAAGATGCAACTTCCATAGGAAATGATGTTAGCGATGATGCCTTTTGAAATTTATTGGATGATTTTAGTAGTAACTCAGCATTAGATTTGTAAATGCAGATCTGAAGAATCCAAAAAGTCGAAAGCACTCATCTCTTGTTTTTAGTGCCTTTACAAGTGCGTTGGAATTTTAATAAATACGTTTTGCCATGGTATCATCTTCTGTTTTCTTACACCTGGAAGGTTATCCTGGGACTGAACACTCTTCTCATTTTCAGCCTAGGACTGTTGTCATCAGCACCAGCAGCACTGAGTTCAGCCTTGAGCACATACTGGTGTAGAATAGCTGCAGCAGTCCCTAGCATTATGTCAGTTAAAAGTTTCAAGTCTCTACTCCAATGTTGTTGAAGTATCGAGGGAAAATCAGAATTTAGGCTGTATGCATACTTTATACATTTCTTGAATAGGACCACCATGTGGTATTGGCTAATTTAAATGATGTTTACCTGTTTAGGATATAATTAATAGGATTTAAACTCCTGCTGCATTGTGCTCTTCGCACCAATGTGCTGCAGAACGCAACTGTGCATAATCCTTATTGTCATGATATGTACAGAATACGCTAATTACTGATAATTGCATTTCATTTCTATGATGTACAATGTCACCACAGTATAATAAAAGTTGACATACCCTGTACTTGAACCCAAGACTGTCTGTATCCCAGTCTAATACGTAACGGCTGCTGCTACAGCAGTACTTAGGCAAAGATTTTTAACTAGAGGGAATTAGTAGAGCGCAGCCCCACTTACTGGGTTTGCATGATGCCCAGAGGTTCTCACCAATATTGAATGAATGCATCCGGTTTCTATTTTTGGATGTCTAGCTCATGTCTGGTATGTGGGTGATCTGCACACACAAATAAGGATTTCATAATTATTGCCATTTGTGTGAAGTGGCGCACTGTGCACACATGAACAAAAGACCCAATAAAATAATAACAGTTACCTGACACACCCCCAACATCATCAACAGCCATGGGAAACATAAACACCATGTAGGAGCTTAAACGGAGTGAACAGCCCTATATGGTTCCTGATTTTTGAGTTTCAACAATTGTACTGCTTTTTTACATCATTTGCATAATAACCATGCTGACAGCCTGGAAGCTGCATGGATAGTACCCTTGTAAGCTGGGTAACAGCACTGGAACATGGAGTTAAAAACACAATGCAGGGCATTGCTATACCTTTTGTGGCGATGCATCATGCCCATCTTTTAAATTATGTTTCTGTTATTCCTTTTCGAATGTTTTGTGTGTAGCGGTGCACTGTACACAATTGTGCTAAAATGAAAATGATAAAATTTTACTGATCTGACACACTCCTCTGATTCTTTTGGACATCCTTGGCCATTAAATATATGTTTTTAGCTGTTCATGGGCATTCTGTCCATATTTTAGGACTTCTGCATGCCCTTGCTTCTGTGTAGGCTTCTGTTCATGGAAACCTTCTACGTACCCTTCCAACAGGGATATGGAGCCTACACTATTGTATGTAAGGTTGTTGAATCCCTCCACCATGTTGGTTTGCCTCATTAGCATAAATTCAGCTACTTATGCTGAAATTTGCATCCCACTAAACTTTTCCTTTATGCACGTGAATGTGCATGATTGCGCGCCACTACATGGATTTTATTGAATCTAAAACTCATTGCATCAGTTTTCGTATTGTGTTGCGATGGAAACATGGAAAAAATGACTGTGTAAGCTTTATTAAATTTGCACCAATGTTACATGTCTGTTTCGTCTTGTTTTTCAGATGTTAAAATACGGTGGATGGTCAATTAAAATATAATAATTTCCAAAACAAATGTTTGTTATTAGGTCACTTGCTCTGGGGAAAACCTTAAGATCTAAAAGTAAAGTGTTTTGACAGTTCGGCTGCATAATCAGAATCATGTCAAGAAAAAAAGAAACAAGGCTTAGAAAAGTTAGAAGGCTGGGAATAACAGCAGATATGAGCAGTATATATAACAATCTGCAAATCAGAGTCAAGGAAAGCAAAAGCAAACTCCTCCAAAATCTGCAGCCTTCTTCCCTGAATTAGGCTTAAGACTTTCAAAATGACATTTCTATGCTTTAAAAGGTAAAATGTCCCTCTGTATGACTTAGCTATGGTGGGGACCCAGGGAATAAGCTAAGTGATTGTGTTATATTTAGGTCTAGGTCTTGATAGGTAAATATGCCATGATTTACTAATTATTCCCTCCAGATTTTTCAATGTCTATATCAGAAGATTGGCGGTTGTCAATAATTGTATACCTGTTGTTTTCCGTGATCTCCTTCTACATGTATGTAATTCAAAATAAATGCTACAGCCACTTGTTTACTACAACTAAAACAATAAGACTAATATGTAAAAAAAAAAAAAACTGAATTGCATCCCAAACAATTCAAGCTGAATTGTTTTTAAATACAGGCTTTTCCCTTTGAGGCATCAATAGCTGTTAAACTGCTCACAGAGTGATTAAAGGTTAATCTAAGGTAAAAAAGAGATAATGTGAACTTTCCTAGTTTACTAAATAGTGTGAATACATAACATATCTTGAATACTGACAGATTGTTAACACAATTAGTAGTCTTCATTTATTTTAAATAATAATAATAATTTAAGTAGCAGCTGTTTTCAAGGATATGTGTGCGTCAAAGTAATTTTATTTTTAGAGCTAATTCATTTGGATATACTTTCTAATTAAATGACTAATCTGCCAGTTAACCACATTGCTTCTTGCCTTTCAAAGATTTAATAAATACTTTGTCTAGGTCAAATCCTATGCCACATTTATAAGTATGAAGTCAAATTCCCCACCTCCTTTTTCTCCTCCTCTCTAATAAACTGAAAATATCCCCTGCACTTAAATTCATCAGCTAAGTGATAACACGCATAGATAAGAAGTCAGCACAAAACAAAAGATGAACTATCCCTTTTCATGGGCAAAATCACTACAAGTTTGAATGATATCATAATGATGCCCTGTCATGTCAGAAGCTCACATTCAAAAAGCATTCTGATTTAGATAGATTATTGTTTCGTTAGATACAAAAGCCATGTGTTTTCATTTTGATACTGTTAGAAAAATAGGTTTGTTTCCATTCCTTCTGCGAAGGGAAATAGAACAGACATCAGTACAATGATCCATGGCAGAAAAACATCTCTTGCTTCAAAATAGAGAATGGGACAGAGGGAGTTTGAGAAAAAAATCAGTAAATGTATGAAGCTAGAATGACAATTTTAGTTTTTTTCTTAACCATGCAGCAGAGCAGGAGTCGTTATTCTACTCAGCCAGTTTTATCCCTTCACTGGATAAATTGCATTGAATGCTTTCTGGCTTCTCCCAGAAGGCTTTAATTTTCTCCATTGAATTTAACACGTATACATTAGACAGTTGCTTAGTCTGTTCACTGCTTGCTCTCTCATGGTGTAAGAAATGCATATATGGTTATTCCTATTTCTTCATATATCTTCCTTTCTTCAGCATGTAACTCCTTCTCATTTGTTCTTGCTTTAAATGCATCCTTGAAGACCCAGTGGTGATTCAGTTAAAGATGGTGAACATGTGATTACACATTACCTTCTGTCCTCATCTTCCATTTTGCTATATTGTTAAACTGCTGTTGACTGTCTTATAAGGACTTCTGCGCCAGACACTGCACGTAGTAAATTATCTCCAGTTCAGTGCTTATACCACTAGTCATACTTTATACCTAGTGCACATATTTTATGCATATGTATAGAAATCATGTTAAATGTATTAATTCTGTTACATTTATTTGCTTCCCATGCTCAATTGTCGTGCTTACATAGAATGGTCTTACACTGTATTAGTGTCATTTTGTCTGCATTTTATCCCTGTTTGATTACTAGAGCTTTTGTCACTACTGAAACAGGACTAAATAAATAAGAAAACAAAAATAAATCTTGCCTGTGGGATTTCCCTAACTATACATAACATATTGGAGGAGATCTTGTCAGCATCTCAAGAGGGGAATAACAAGTCCCTGCTTTCTGTTCAACATTTCCAGAGGGAAATAATGAATTCCTCCTTTCTCTTATCTCTCCCTTATGAAATCACTTGCTTATTTTGGGTGAATCTAAACTGACTGAACAGGGGCCACTATCACTTTGGTTGATGTTACCACCTTTGCTATTACTGTATACTTTTTTCACTGGTATATTATTTCACAAATTTGATGTTTACACTTTATCATATCATACATAAGCTACCATATTGAGACTCTTCTTTGCTTTTTCACCCTGCTTTGTGCTTCTTTCCTAATTTTGACCCTTATATACTCCTCAGATGTGCGCACATGCCCTTCAAAGCCTTCTGCTATGTCATCACCAAATGTGCTATGAATCAACAAGCCCCAAAATGAGCTTCAAATTATCATAGCAGTATGGGAAAAAAGCAAGGAATATTGTATGCATTATCCTAGGATTCAGAAAGGGTACAGCAATGGTTCTCACCAGTAACAGTAACCATTTCCTTTACAGTGACAGACCTACTGAAGTGCTTCACCTTGAAGAGGTGCAACACCACATTGGACTATCCCTGTGGTGTACTGCAAATGTTAATGAGGCATTCTGGGGGAGTGGCATATGGTAATTAATTAGGCATATGTTCTACCCCCAGAAATGCTTGAGGTACGGCATTTATGTTGCTGAGCATTTCAAAACTACTTGGCTTCAAAAATCCTTATTGATAGCAGTGGCAATGAACACAGGCAAAATTTTATGTTCACCTATTACTTTTAACGTGTGAAATGACATTACAAGTAAGTGCAGGGGAGTTTAGCATATATATTGTGCTGGGTATGTGTGTGCATGTTTATGTGTATGTGTGTATATATATATATATATATATATATATATATATATATATATATATATATATATATAAATATGGGTCCCCTTTGAAACATCTAAAACCCATAACATCTAATTTCATAACATTGAGATCAGAACATCTAAAACCCAAAACATCTAAAACCTATAACATCGAATTTCATAACATCTAACAGTACAAATCACATGAAAATAACATCCTCTCCACATATAATGACACCAAACTACCAAACACACTTTTTACTAAGTTTCTGTAGGGGGGGCTTGATACAGTAGGGTTAGGAAATTAACTTTTTTCCCACTGTAGTGCGAACTTGGAGTTGGTATATTTAATTTACGGGGGGCAGAGCCCCCCCCCCCACATGAGGGGGTGCAGGGGGTCTTGCCCCCAGCAGAAATGTAGGAAAAAGTGTGTTTGGTAGTTTGATGTCATTATATGCTATGGGTTTTAGATGTTTCAATGTAGACCCATATATACATATATGTTTCTGTGTGGTGATTACCACACGGGCAGCAGAAACAGGCCTGTTAGTGTTTGCGGTAACTCCCAAGCAATTCAGAATCATGCAAATAAACTGATAATGAGGTCTTTCCTCACTGCAGCTAATGTGTTTCTGAAGGTTTGGTTTCTTCTATCATGCTAGCAGTTCCTTTTTGCCACAGCCTTACTGCTAGTGGCCTGGTCAGGCCTGGCTCTAAATCCAGTCCTGTGAAATTTTTGTCTCTGATTGCAAGTGTCTCTGGTTGCTGTGCTTTATCAGTTTCTAATTACCACCAATATATTTCTTTCAGAATAGATAATATCATATTCACTATTTCTAAGTTTTAAGTAACAGATCTTGAGTCTGCTGCCTTGTGTTTAAAAATCATAGCCTATTTCTCTAATCCTCAGCTACCACACTTTCTTCCTATGATTTATTAAAAAGAATGGGCTTGTATTAACAGTTCTTCCTTACTTCTTTCTTTCAGAACTTTGACATGACTCCAACCCGATGGTGTAGCTTCATCAGATATTTACCAGAACCATGATCCTTTGATATAATAAATAGCAAGCCTTGGCCAACACCATCCCCTGATATGGATTCCAGCATACCCACAAGCCACATGTATCACATCTTACTATGAATATGCCCACAATTATCATAGTTCCCCATGTAAATAGTAAGTAAATTCAGCAAAAATAATGAATTATTAGACAAATTTCTTTATGCAACGTTTGTATATCATACACATACTTGAGGACTACCACTGCTTGCCCTCAACAAATTGCACGTCTTTATTTTAATTATTGCATGATTTAGCGATGTTAGTAAAAGTATTTAATTCTGCATTAACTAAATATGTTTCTGGCTCACTACATATGTGCTTTTAAGGTTAAAACAGACAATACATCTTTCTTCCAAATGTTTCACATAGTAAAAACTTTCTTGTTATTAGGGTTCTGACTACATGAGTAATGTTTTACTCTTTTTTTAATAAAAGTGGAGGTATTAAGGAATGTCACCCATAAACTGAGTAGCAACTACTTACTGCTTTCCAGAAAAGCATTACAGAATTCTGCATAAAGTACTTTAAAAATGTATTTTTTAGTTAAAGGAAGCAGATAAGGGCAAACAAAGTAACATTCCCACATTACAGCTACCCGGCAGTGTAAACCTTGGCTCGAGATGATTGTCACTGATGAAGTGACACCCTGACCCCATGCTCAAAAATTGGAAAAGAGGTTGAGGATGGATGGATGCCTTTAATATGTGTTGATTACATGTTTTTTAGATGTGAACTTTTATTATTACTTGTCATTTAATTATGGAAATATTGCAGCCTATTCTGAATCTACTCAACACCATAAATAATGGTTTAATAAATAGTGGTTGAAAAAATGGGCCACCAGAGACAACTCTTTAATATCATGCCTTAATGGCATTTAAACAAGACATGGGTCAGGGTGAACACTAATCACAGGGAGAAGTTTAAACCTCATGCCATAATGGCACTTAGGGTTGGAGGAACACTAGATACCTCTACATATCATGCCTTAAAGGCACTTTGAAGTAAAACAAACAAAAAAAGACACTGTGGGTTGTGGGGGGGGGGGGCAACATTAAGCACCTGAGATACAGCACTTTTTAAGGAACAGTGGTCCTATTACACAATGCTTATCTGGTTATTCTCAGCTCAAACACATCAGGCATGTGCTCAGGAGCACATCGTTTAAGTTGGAGCTCATCAGAACTTATTCAAATATGCCTCTGATTCTAACTATGACACCATCTCCTGTCTGTACCATGTTTCCTTAGTTTTCTGCACTGTAATACACCTTGTGCCTCATTCTTTCTCCCCACTCTGACTTGAGACATACCTTAGGCCTGGTTGAAGGATAGGTAGTTGATGTGCAGAGTGGCATTTGCTTTAGAACTTGTTATATGAATATTTAGCTTGTTGATTATTTTGCTTGACAGATTTATGCAAAATATGCCTATGTTTGAGCTTTGATGCTACCACTGACATGTTAGTTCTTGATATCTGGCATGGCTTAGTGGTAAACCACTTTGATTATAATGTTCTGGGTTTGAGCCTTGCAGAGGCTGTTTGTTTTCCAAGCATTACATGTGAAGAAAATATGCCTGTAGTACTGTGTTCTTGGCTTCACCATTTTGCTGCAGATAGGGAGCTATTTTTTTCCATGGACCTTGTGGTGATGATGTTAACATTAATGTCTCTTTCCTTTGTGACGGTTTGTGTATGATACAGAACTCATACTTTGACACACGCTTGGTTATGTCTTGGTTGATACTTGGCCATCATACTGAAATTTTCACTCTTTCATGGGATTTTCATGTAGCTGATGTAATAATTCACCTCATTGTGATGGGGGTACTACAATTCTGTCTTGGTAAAACAATAAGCCAGTTTGTCTGACTGTATAGCACTTACTCATAAGATGCATTGTTTGTCTCCAGGAATTTGTCAATCCTTTTCAAATGTACTGGATAATATTTTCTAATTCATAGTCATTTTGCATAGCTTGTTTTGGCTTTTCTAGTCCTTTGCTAGTTACAGATCTAGTGGACATTATGCTCTGCACACAAGATGCAACATCTTCTTTGGTATCTGATAGCAGTTGGTCACGTAGGATTTCTGGATAATACATCTACAACTAACTGTTTTAGGTATGTCTTGCTCTAGTACTAAATCCTCTTAATTTCATTAACAGTCTTTTGCATCTGGGTGGTACTTTGTCTAGGTTATAGGAATTTATTAGTGGAACCAGTGGTTTGTGATCAGGCCAAAACTGAAATCTCATGAGCCCTAATAGCTATCTGAAGAACTTCTCATATGCTCACACACTTGCAAGACACTCTTTTCAATCTGCACATACCTGTGTTTGTCATCAGTTATCATTCTGGAGCAGCAGGCAAGTGGACGTAGTACTTGGTCATCCATTTGCAGTAATGTTGTTTCTGAGCCTTTGCTACTAGCATCACCACTTACAATTGCTGGTTTAGTGACATCATAATATGCTTGCACTGGAGTTGTTGTTAGCACTTATTTTACTCTGCTGAAAGCTTGGGATTGAGAATTCCCCCATGACCAGGGTACATATTTTTTTAACTGGTCAGTTACTGGATGTAGTACAATTGAGAGGTCTGGTGTGAGCTTGCCCAAGATGTTAATCTTGCCTAGGATCTGCCTTAAATCAGTTCCACAAGGTAGTCTGTAGTTCAGCTGCTGCTCTATGGGCTCTGATTTCACTAGCACTTACGCTTCTGCCAAAGTCTTGAAACTCAGTCATCCCAAAGCAGCATTTGCCTTGATTTAATTTCAGCCTAGAATCATTGACAGTTTGGAGCAGTTCTTTAACCTTGAATCATGCATCTGTTTATCTGGACAAAATAGGATGTCATCTGTAGCAACGTCATCATCTAGCCCATTGAGTGAGTCAATCATTTTATACTGAAAGATTTCAGGTGCTGAAGTTACACCAAATAGCAGCACCTTAGAAGACAGCCTTCCCATTAGAGTAATACAGGTTGTCAGCTTTTGGCTTTCTTTATCTAGTGGGATTTGACAATACTTACTGCAAGCATCGCACGTTGAGCATATTTTCACACTGATTAGATCAGGTACTATATGTTCTAATATAGGCAGAATGAAGATTTCTGTCCTTTTCAAATCAACACATATTTGTACACTTACCATCAGTTTCTTTGGTAGATTTTATTGACAAGACACTGTAACACAGACTCATTTTATTATATACATATATAATATATGGAGTTGAGGTAGTAGACATGCATAAAATTTAGAATTGTAGAGGCACAGCAGGGAGCAAGTTATGCAATAGATTCCTTACCCTACCCTAACAGATAATATGCATATATACTGCCTCCTTATCCTTTAATCCATATAATTCATTTATCCATCTTTTCTGTACATTTTGAGAGGGTATTTTTGTACTGTTTTACAGTTTAATGTGAATAGACTAGATTAGTTACGAGTTAATATTTAAATTCCTTTTACTGTTACTGAAACACATGTCCTCCTTGAATTCATGTGGGTTTTCTCAGGGAGAGCTGGTTTTCTCTCACATTCCAAATACATATACTAGGTGTACTGGTGGTTCTAACTTGTCCTTAGCTGTGAGTATGTGCATGTGTGATGCAGAAGAAAGTCTCTGCAACCTACTTCTGTTTCCCCCCTTTTCCTTGTTAACTCTACAGATAGTAGTGGTTGTTAGGAGGGGTCACCCTTGGAGTCAGCTGTGACTAGACAGAGAGAGAGAGAATTTATGATTTAGCACTTATTTTCCCAGCATTGCAATGCTGGCTTTTTTCTATGCATAAATCCATGTGCAAGAATACAAGGTTACTTAAAGTAAATATATAAAATAAAACAACCTTGGTATAGGGCTAAACTTGGTATCTAGTACGAAATATGAAATCCAAGAGAAACAATAAGATATTGAAATACACAGCCTCAGGACAAAAGTTTTATTACAGAGAAAGCGCTTTCACGATAAAAATCGCTTCATCAGACTACCACATACAAAGTCGATTAACCATTTATACATTCCTTTAGCCTATCAGCTTAAGGCAACCCATAGTGTCCAATGAAATCATACATTCAATTAACAAATATCCCAAAGAGTCTAAAACACCAGCTAGCTATCCAGTGTGTTATAAAGGGGTTTATACCTAGTTCCATACATTTGTTGACAATGCCTGAGTGCGGTATTGTATTAAATGCTTCAGCCAGATATGGGTAGGCAGTATGCACAGTTTTCCCCTCATCCATTTCTGGTACAAACAAATTGCTGTTTTAAACTTTTTTTAGTGTCTCATTACTACTTTTCTGATGTGTTAAATATTTTCTTGTGTTTCCCAGTGAAACTAGGGTAGCTAGTAGCTGTAGCATAGTCCAGATACATGCTTGCTGCATCTGAGTTTGTTTTTAGTGGTTGTTCTGAGCTCGTTTTCCAGGCCATCTTGGATTGGAAGGGGTCTAGCTGCACTTTAGTGAGAGGATTGTGTTGATTGGACCCTATCTGGTAAAGGGAGGTTGGTCTAGGGCTTGAAATAAGCATCCTCATTGGTCCTTTTGAATCTGGTATTTAGGCCCTGCATTTGAGCAGGTTTCTGCGTGTTTGTACTGAGCTGAATTGAGGTCAGATACAAGCCACAACTCTGATCTTAGATACTAGATGACTAGAGGCTTCTGAGCTTCCAAAAAATATAAGTTGCCTATTTTTTTGCTTATTTATACTATTTACTGCACTTTTTTATTGCCTGATGCCTACATTTATACTATGTTTATATACTGTGTACTAAACTCACTGTTGTATTGCAATTGTCTGTATTACTGTGCCTGTTAAATTTAATTTTATTACTGTTTTCAGTGTTTACAAAGTTTGTTTTGCTATTTTCACTATTTAAGTTTTTACTGGTATTTTTCACTGTTTTAAAGATATCTGTTTTGCTTGTTCTGGTTTTCCCACCAAGCAGTGTTTAAATAACTGATTTATTAGCTGTTTAAAATATTCTTTAGAGCCTCCTTGCTGATTTTCTACTGTTTTAAACATTTTTCTGCTGTGTTAAAAATTCTCTAGTGTTTCCTACTATTTGTTTGTAGTGGTTGTTTGCTCTGAGCACATTTTCCAGGCCATCTTAGAATGTAAAGGGCCTATCTGCACGTTAATGAGATAATTGTGTTGACTGGACCCTGTCTGGTAAAGGGAGGTAAGTCTAGGGCTTGGAATAAGCACCCTCATTGGTCCTTTTGAATCTTTTTAAAGTGTTTTCAGGTTTTTAGCTTCTGGTATTTAGGCCCTGCATTTGAGCGTTTCTGCTTGTTTGTGCATTATGCAGCACCACGTGCTGCCACGCAATTGTGCACCAAAGCTACACAGTTAAATTCAACAATTTTTCCCTTAGATACTACTGTAGCATACTAGTGTAGCCCTCATACTTAGTTTTTCTGTTCAAAGAAATACTGCTAGTGAGCTGTAACCTATTAACCACCAGCAAAAATATATATATATATATCCACACCCTCCTTCAAAAGCCTACTTAAAACATACCTCGTCATCACCCATCTATGCAACTGTAACTGAACCCCTGAAGCCTCGACCACTTAGTATTTCTACACCCCATCTGTCCTGGACAACACAAACAACACCATCTAACTACACCTATCCATGTGTTATGCGTGTATGTACGTGTGTGTGTGTGTGTGTGTGTGTGTGTATTTATATATATATATATATATATATATATATATATATATATATATATATATATATATATATATTTATATGGTTCATAGGTTCATAGGTTCATACTAGGCTATCTGCCCTAGGGCATTTATAAGCCTAGCCAGAGTGTGTGTGGCTTTCACCACCCCTTGGGATGAGAATACTACGCCCATTTAGGGTTTAGTTTACTGTGCCTCTGTCTAGTAGTGACACAGAGATGACCCCTGGGGTAAACCTACGATCTCCCATCCACTCGTCAAGATTTCTCTTGAAGAGAGTTAGTGAGGGGCTCTGCCTAACATGGACTGGGATTCTGTTCCAGAGTGTAGGGAGCCTCTGGGTTATGAATCTGTCCCTCCAGCACGTCCTATTTATTTCTGTGTTGAGGTTCAAATCTCTTGCTCTCGTGGCTCTGATGGATTTGGATTTTCTGAGGTGGAGCATGTCCATTAATTCCAGATTGGACATGGCCTTGTACGTCAGGCATAGATCACCTCTGAGTAGGCAGTATGCGACTGAATAGAGCTGGAGTTTCTTCAGCCAGGCAGCATATGACATATATTTGAGACCCTGAGGAACTTTTGGGGTCTTTCCAACTGCTGTAGGTGTCGGGTAAGATACATCCCAAATGGGGCATTGTACTCAATCATGGGCCTGATAAGAGAAGAGTACAGGGGCACAATGACCTCTCTTGATCTAGATGTGAATCCCTTCATGATAAGGTGGGCAATATAGAAGGTCTTCCTAACCACCTTGGCAATGTGAGTGTCAAATGAGAGGTTACTGTCAACTTGGGTCCCTAGGTCCCTGATTACCTCTTCCGTACTTAATGGATTACCACCTATGTGGTAATTTGTGGGTACCTTGTTTTTCCCAAAGGGTATGGCTATACATTTTTTGGCATTCAGTTTAAGGCCATGGCTCTGGCACCAATTATCCATTTCTATGAGGCCTCTCTGAAGGATGCTTGTGTCCACTGGAGTATCAATTATGGCGCCCAGTTTGCAGTCATCTGCGAACTTTGTCAGCCACAATCCTCCTATGTTTGCTTGCACCTCGGAAAAATAAATGCCGAACAAGAGGGGTCCCAGGACTGAGCCCTGTGGGACACCGCTTGTGACTGGCTTAGAGTCTGACATGGCTCCAGCAATTCTGACCTTGTGGGTTCTGTCCTTGAGCCAGTTTGCAACCCATCTTGTGACATATGGGTTTACTTTTAAGCTGGTGAGTTTGTCTATGATGCCCAAGTGGGGTATTGTGTTGAAGGCTTTTGCAAGGTCAAGGTAGGCTGTGTGAACTGCCTTACCCTCATCAATGGCCTTAGTGACTGTTTCAAAAAAGTTGACCAAGTTCAAAAGACAGGAAAATGTCTGTAGGTCCCCAATGTCTTTGTTTATGAGTTCCATAATGATCCTTTCCATAGCTTTGCAGACCAGGCTCATCAAGCTTATGGGGCGGTAATTTCCAGGGTCCGTAGAAGTACCGCCTTTGTGGAGTGGGACCACTGTTGCTGTACGCAACTCTTTGGGTACGTATCCTGTAGTAAGGCTAAGATTAAACAGCGGCCTTATGTGCGGGTTTAGTTCCTCTTGGAGTTCATGTAACACGCAGCCCAGGACATCGTCCAGTCCCATTGATGCTGTGTTTTTAGCTTTGGCGAGGGCGGATCTCACCTGGGCATCTGAGATGTTAGGGAGGCTACACTCTGCTGGGATAGATATTTCTCCTTTTGGGGGGGGGAGAAATTTGCACTGAACCTGTCTGCCAGAATGTTGGCAATGTCTGTGGGTTCAGTGTATTTTGTGTCATTTTGGACTAACTCTGAGCATATCTGGGAGTTTCCACCCAGGTTTCTAACATAGCTAAAGAAGGCCTTGTGATTGTCTTTTGTGTCTTTGCGATTTTTCTCTCAAAGTTGGCCTTGGATGATTTTATGAGTGATCGTAGTTTTTTGCTAGTACTGATCAGAGATGCCTTCCCTTTTAGGGATTTTGCTCTGTCATGTAGTAGCTTCCTCCTCCTGTTGTAAAGTTTGTTAATGGCTGGGGTCCACCAGACAGGGCGCCTGCCATTGGGGGAATGGGTCTTGGTTTTATTAGGGATTGCATGATCCATGCATTCTTGAAGGTGCCCGTAGAAGGCATTTATAAAGGATTCAGCAGTGTGGGTTGTGGTTTCCATTGGCCCAGGGGCCTTGAAGGATACCACTTCAGTCTTAAGAAGTGTAAAGTCAGCTTTTGAGAAGTTCTTCACTGTGGTCTTTTGTGCAGGGGTGGGGGGATGCGGATTTCCAGTGAGATTAATTTATGGTCTGATCTCACCAATGAGGGTATACTTCGGTGTGGAGCATTTTGTCCCCATGTTTGTGATGATCAGGTCTAGTATATTATCTCCTCTTGTGGGAGTGGTGACTAGTTGTTCCATCGCATTTGAGTTTATGAATTCTAGGAACCTTTGGGCTAGGGTGTTGGGGCTTGAGTAATGTTCCCAGTCTATGTTTGGGTAGTTGAAGTCTCCCAATATGATGGTATTTGGAGAGACATTCATACTCTCCAGTGTCTTCAGGAAGGCTGAGTGGGGTTCCTGAGTATGAGAGGGTGGTCTGTAGCATGCTACAAACTGTAGGGCAGTTTTGCCTATGGTTAGTTGCACCTGTATTGTCTCCGATGCTTCGTGCATTGCCACTAACCTGGAGGTGTGGGTATCTTTGATGAATATGGATACTCCCCCTCCTTTTGTGGTTCGGTCCAAGTTTTGGGGCCGGAAAGCATGATATGAGGTAAAACCTGGTAGTGCTGGGGTGCTCTCAGGAGCCTTGAATCAGGTTTCAGTCACTGCACAGATATCGATGTTCTCCATACTGAGGAGGGCTTGAGGCGTGCATCTTGAGGTTTAGACATCTGGCATAGAGTAGCATTACGCTTAGTTTTTTTTCACTTGTGTTTTCTTGGGAGGTGGGTTTGTCTTTTGAGCCTTGCCTAAAAAAGGCACTATGGGGGTGGCAAGAGCCTTGGCCAATATCCTGAAGCCCAGGGGTGACAGGTGCAAGCCATCCCTTGCGAAGCAGCATGGCTTGTCAAGCATGTCATTCCAAGCAGACAGAGATTGGATCCCCTTAGAATGACACCAGTAATTAAGCCAATTGTTAAAGCTGATCATTTTGTCTTTGTACTGTGGCATCATTCTTGGTGAGGGTAAGATGCTGCTCAGGGTCAGGGTCATACCGGCCTGGGCTACATAATCAGAGAGCTCCTCTATGTCTCTTTTCATGTAGTCCAGGGAGGTATGTCTCAGGTCATTCACACCAGCATGGACAATGACTGAGTCATATTTGTACTTGCTTTGGAGTGACCTGAGTGCTTGTGTTATGTGGCGGATTCTAGCGCCCGACAGGCAGCTTACTGTAACCTTTTCCTTGTTCAGTCTGGTGAGCGGGACGTCAGTGTGTCTGACTATGGAGTCACCTATTACAAGTGTATCTGGCATGTTGTTTGGCCTTAAGGGCTGTGACTGTTTAGCACACTGACTTTGTGAACTATGTGTTGCATGTGCTATGTCTTGAGGTAGTGGTCACTTGGGTGTCTGCCTTGGAGGCCTCTGTTGTTTTGGTAGATTTTTAATCAGAGCCTCCGAGTATGTTTTTGTGTGTTTATGTGTTTGGTTTGCAGTTGTGATAGGTCTATGTGAGACTGGGTTTGTGGTGTGCATGGTTACCTTCTCCTCCTGACTGGTTTTGCCAGTACTGAGTTGAGAGAGCTCAGCCTCCAGTTTGGCTATATAGTTGCATCTCTCACATATATTTGTATTTGTTGGGAGGAGGAGAGGGTTGTCTGTGTACATGAGGCAATTGTAACATTGCCTCAAGATTCCCAGATTCACCAGCTGAACAGGAGAGGACACCAGCAACTGACCCTTCCACATGCTAGAATAGTGTAAAGGATTGCTGTGTAACTGAGTCAGAAAGGACCTATAGGGAAATGGGTACTCAAGGGGATTTAGGTGAATGAAGTACTTTCTTTTTGTTTAAGAGTGCTTTACCTGTATAAAAATGCTTTAGGAGCAAGTGCTGGGCTTTTCAGATAGAGAATAGACTGTTTAGATTGCAAGTAGAGCAGTTCTAAGGGAAAAATTGAAGAGCAGACTTTGCGGAGCCAGAAATAGTTTAAACTTGACTAACCGCCACTGCCCGATGCTGCCCTATGAGCAACTTTGCGTAAATTCGCGCAAAGGCGTGCAAAAGCGGGCTTTATAACAGGGGGTTGAAAAGAGCTAGGAATTGACCCAAAAAGGCCAATAAACTACAAGTTGCTGGGCTGGAACCACTCCTCTAGGGACAAATAGGTTGTTCAGTGCTCCCCACTCCCACTGGTGAACAAAGAAGCTTCCTCTTTTCCAAATAAGGATATGGATAGCACAGGAACTATGACAAACCCAGAGATCAGCAAAATCTGAAGACTGGACTATTCTAGTTCAGTAAGGTGGGAAAACAAGGATTTTTTTTTTGTTTTCTTTTTTTCAGAGAAGAAAAAGATACAGTAACAAACAGTAAATGCTTTAAAACGGCTAGCACACTTGAGTGTGTTAACCTAATAGTTAAATTAAACAAAAACTAACTTTTAAAGTGCAAACAGTTTAGAAGCAACACAAATACAGTATAAACAATATGCAGAGCTGATTTCAAGGGTTTTTAGGCGAAATGCAGTCGAGATACAGTAGTCAAAAAGAAAGCCAGAAAAAAATAGTTGTAAATCAAGGAAAGTCACTCTTTCACTCTCTGCTGCTTGTAGAACTCTGCAGGACACCACAAGGAGCTGTGCTGAGTCATATACAAGCACAAAAGCGTGCAAAAGCTAGGATCTAGGATTATTGAACAAAAGTTCAATAGTCCAAATCCACAATCACCAAACACACTTTAACGAAAGTGCTTTCACTGAAAAAGCACTTTCGTTAAAGTGCATTAAAAAAAATAAATAAATTTACTTTTATGCAGGAGGACAAGCCCCACTGCACCTCCCCACACCCCCCCTACTTAAATATTCTCACTCCGAGATCGTACTACAGTGAGGAAAAGGGAATATTCCCTTATCCGCACCGTAGTACGATCTCCACAACAGTCATTCCCCCACAACTCTCTCTAGCTGCAGGCATACGTCCGCAAAAGTTCTTTTTCGGTAAAAAGCACTTCGGAGTATGTGACTGTTTGTGCTTCTGTGAAAAGTTCCTTGAGGATCAGTACCATCCCATATATATCTATATATATACATATATATATATATATATATATATATATATATATATATATATGTGTGTGTGTGTGTGTGTGTGTGTGCATGTCTATATGTGTAGATATATATATATATATATATAGATATATATTTATATATATATATATCTATATATATATATATATATATATATATATATATATATATGCATATATATCATGAAAGCAAAAAAATCCGGCAACAGCTACCATGCAGAGTTCAAAATAATTAGTGACTTTGACGTAACAGCAACTTCGCTTACTCAAGTTTAAGTAAAAAACACAGCTTTATTAGTGCACTCAGTTGATTAGCGCTTTCACATTATAGCTTCATCAGACCATTCAATAAACTGAGTACCAGAACTTCATTTAAAATCATTCAACCACCAATCATATCATGACACATCATAACCACTTCCAGAACCATCCCTTTAAAATCACATGTCATATGTTAATATTATTTGCATTTGAACTGTTGTATTATTATGAAAACACTGAATTTTAACATGTGATTTTAAAGGAATGGTTCTGGAAGTGGTTATGATGTGTCATGATATGATTGGTGGTTGAATGATTTTAAATGAAGTTCTGGTACTCAGTTTATTGAATGGTCTGATGAAGCTATAATGTGAAAGCGCTAACCAACTGAGTGCACTAATAAAGCTGTGTTTTTTACTTAAACTTGAGTAAGCGAAGTTGCTGTTATGTCAAAGTCGCTAATTATTTTGAACTCTGCATGGTAGCTGTTGCCGGATTTTTTGCTTTCGTGATACTTGTTCATTTTGGGAGCACAGCTTTCATCTCTTGTAGTTTTATATATATATATATATATATATGTGTGTGTGTGTGTGTGTGTGTGTGTGTGTGTGCATATGTATATATGTGGGTCTACCTGATAACACTGCCATGCCAAAACACCGACGAAATAACCGACACGACAAAACCGAAAGTTCAAAAACACGAAACTTCACATGCCCGACAAACTACAATCCCGACAATCAACAAAACAAATACCTTTCCCGAATAACACACACACAATACAAGCACACCAAAAACCTTACAAACCTACACTAAACCTTACATACACAACTATCTATGCACTAACCTTAACCCAAACCCTAACCCAAAGGTCCGTCACTGTCGCACACTTACCTTACCCGCACCCTAACCCTAGCTCACTTAATCCACCCCTAACCCTTACATCTGTCACTATCGCACACTTACCTTACCCGCACACTAACCCTATCTCACTTAATCTGCCCCTAACCCTAAAGTCTGTCACTATTGCACACTTACCTTATCCACATCCTAACCCTAACTCACTTAACCCACCCCTAAACCTAAAGTCCGTCACTA
Organism: Protopterus annectens; assembly: GCF_019279795.1. Lineage (NCBI taxonomy): Eukaryota > Metazoa > Chordata > Ceratodontiformes > Protopteridae > Protopterus > Protopterus annectens. Next base: position 612,812,520 of record NC_056732.1, on the reverse strand, counting down.
TCACACACTTACCTGATCCACACTCTAACCTAACATCCATCACTATCACACACTTACCTTACCCACACCCTCACCCTAACGTCCGTCTCTATCACACGCTTACCTTAACATGTCGGTGTTCTCAGTGTCTGGATTCTCAACTTTTGGTCTTCTCCATTGTCGATCTTCCGGTGTCGGTGTTCTCATTGTCGGCATTGTGGACTTTCTGTGTTTTCAGTTAGAGCCATATATGTATGTATGTATGTGTATGTATGTATATATGTGCATGTATGTGTATGCATATAGATGTATGCATACTCTTACATGTATATTTGCTTGAATGTATATATGGAAAATTAAACATTTACATACTCTTATTCAATTGTGAAATGTCTTGCACTGCTCTACCAGGTTCTTATCTACTCTCATTATATATTTTGTACATGTGTATTTTCAACCAAAAGGGGGAATATTCTCTTATTGTATACTAACAACTGTAAAGTCTACAGTCTGTATGCTACTACTCTGTAATGTCTCTTTTGTAAATTTTTCTTCTCTCTGTAAACTTATGGAGTTTTTCTCCCCAGGAATCCACTGAAAATGGACACTTGATGTTCAGTCGGACTATCCTGGCAAACAAATATTAAATAAATATATATATATATATATATATATATATATATATATATATATATATATATATATAAAATAAAACCCCATGCAGAAATATCCACCAACTGAGCTCCACCATGAATGATTCTGAAAAGCCACCCCTAGTGACAACAGTCTTCAGCCTAACATTATGGACAGTTGGACTAACCTTGTTTCTCCTGCCAGCTTTGTTGACTGGTTGGGTCTCTTGAGACAGTGTAGCAATTGCCTCATGTACACCGACAACCCTCTGCTAATTAGTACTAGTACAGAGTGAGAGAGATATAGCTACACCAAGAATATTGAATCCATGCTCTCTTGCACTCAAAACAGTAACACAGAAGAGATTACCAACTCACCCACCACTACGTATGCACATAGTACCATTACTCATACACATAGTATGCATCAAACACAGAAATCTACATTCGCGGAGATTCTCTTGAAAAACTTATCTAAGCACCAGAGACCTCCAAAACACAAGACTGCTAAAACTAACACAGTCTGCACAGCACCCATGACCCATAGCAACACCAGTGTCTCAACCACCAAGCCCATAAGGCAAAACATTCAAAAAACAAATTTTCTTGTCATTAGAGACTCAATAGTGAGGCACAAGGATGTCCCACTCACCAGGTTGGACAAGGGGAAAGTCACAGTCAGCTGCCAATCTGGTGCCAGGATTCATCAGATCATGCATGCACCTAGGTCTCTCAGCAACAGGTACCATTATGACTCTGTCATAGTTCATGTTAGTGTGAGCAACTTGAGATGTACTTCACTGGGCTATATGAAGACAGACATGATTGAGCTTTCTTAGTATGTGTCCCAGGCAGGTATGCCCCTAGCCTTGTGCAGCATAGTACCCTCACCTAGAATGATGCCACAGTATAAACACAAAATGTTTGATTTCAATAATTGGCTTAGTTTTTGGTGTCATGCAAAGGGTATCCAGTTCCTGTCAGCCTCGGAAGCCATGGTCGACAAACCTTGTTGCTTTGCCAGAGACAGTTTGTACCTGGCACCTCTAAGCTTTCAGCTGCTGGCAAAGGCTCTTGCATCCCCCAGTGTGCCTTTTTTAGGCAAGGTCTCTAAAACAACATTACTAATGTGAAACTAGCCAACCAAAATAAAATAAGGGTCATGCTGTTAAATGCTAGGAGCTTAAACCAAAAACTGCACTCCCTGGAAGCACTTCTATCTCTAGAAAATGTAGATGTCTGTACAGTCACAGAAACCTGGTTCAAGGCCTCAGAGAGTACCCAGGCCTTGTAAGGCTACAATGCCTTACACACCTTTAGAACACAAAATGAACTTGTGAAAAACAAAGGAGGTGGTGTTTCTATCTATATAAGAGATAAATTCACCTCTCGTCTAGTTAGACTGGACAACTCCATGGAGTTACTCCAAGTCCAGGTAAAGGTGGGTAAGACCCCCATTCAAGTCATAGCCTGTTATAGATCCCCGTCCATGGGTCATGATGTCCACAAAGCCTACTTGATCAAACTGGAGACGATCCAAATTTTACCAAACACTCTGGTTATGGGGGATTTCAATTATCCCACAATCAACTGGGAAACCTATGCTAGTCCCAGCTCCCTAGCACAAAAGTTCCTTGACTTTGTGAATTCAAATGCACTGGAACAAATTGTTCATACCCTGACAAGAGGAGCAAATATTCTAGATCTGGTCCTCATTAACATGTCAAACAAATGTATTGCTGCAACTGTCAGACACTCATTAGTTAAATCTGACCACAAAACAGCCACCTTCGAGCTGGCACTAGCACAAGACTTCACAATTAGTGAAATCATACTAAAAATTTCACCAAGGTAAACTATACCCTTCTAGCTGAAGGTATAAATGCATTCCAAGCCCCACCCAAAGCTAGAAGTAGCAACTATGCCAAAGCTTACACTAACGCCCTGTACAATCACTTGCATAAGAGTATAAATTTGGTTGTACCAGAAAGAATCAAAGCTAGAGCTCAAGTAAAAACAAGCTGCTATGGTGGACATTCAGTAGCAACAAACTTTACAATAAACGCAAAAAGTTGCTGTCCAAGAAAACAAATGCAAGCCCCAACAATGGGAAAGCACCCCCCCCAGTCTCAACAGACAAATAAGACAACTTGTCAAACACTCTAAGGTCTCCTTTGAGAAAAACTTAGCAAGCGCAGCCAAGGATAAACATAGCCAGGGAATTGTTATGGCTAAGCTTGTATAGGCCCTAGGGCTGATAGCCTAGTACCAACCTATAAACCTATGAACCTATGAACCTAAGGCCATTTACAGCTGCATACATAGCCTAAAAGGTAGGACCCAAGCATGTGCAGAACTAGTGACCAATGGTATTGCATACACTGACCCCAGAGAGACAGCAAACTTGCTAGCGGAGAGGTTTGGTGAAAATTTCACTCCCTTATCCCCTCCTAACTTATCACAAACCTTCCTCCAAACTCCCCCTTCCCCCTACATATCTGAATAGCAGGTCCGCAAAGCCTTATGCAAGGCAAAAAACACAGCCTGTATGGAACCAGACAACATCCCAGCCTGTCTTCTAAACAGGCTAACACATGAACTAGCATTACCATTAAGTACCCTTTTCAATCATAGCCTAACCACAGGCTTTGTTCCTTGCGTAATGGAGAACAGCAACAGTTATTCCCCTCCACAAAGGTGGCCTATCAACAGAACCAGGTAATTACAGACCCATAAGCCTTACCAGCCTCATCTGTAAGGCCATGGAATTTATCATTATGGACCTCATAAATAAAGACAGAGGTGCACTCCAAACCCTGGATCATACCCAGCTCTGCTTCATCAAGGGCAGATCTTGCCTGTTAAATCTGGTGGACTTCTTTGAAAATGTGAACAGAGCCACTGGCAAGGGCAAATCTGTGCACACAGCATATCTTGACTTGGCAAAGGCTTTCAACACAATCCCACATTCAGACATTACTGATAAAGTTAGCACACTGAATATAAACCCCTTTGTTGTAAGATGGGTTGTCAACTGGCTCACAAACTGGACACACCCTATCAAAGTGGGTGCCTCCACATCAACCAGCAGACCTGTTACTAGTGGAGTGCCACAGGGGTCAATCCTGGGCCCCCTACTGTTTGGTATATACTTCTCAGAAGTTCAGGTCAAAACTAAGTGGTTGTGGCTGACCAAGTTTGCAGATGACTACAAACTAGGTGCAATCACTGAATCCCCAAAGGATGTCAGTATACTCCAGGGGGGTCTCACGCAGACCAATGATGGGTGTATTAGTCACAGTCTCAAACTGAATGCAAAGAAATGCATCATCATTCCCTTCGGCACAAACAATGTCCCTCCATACTATAAAATCAACAATAATACCCTAAGTACCCACAAAGTGGTAAGGGATCTGGGATCACAAGTTGACTGTACCCTTAACTTCGACCACCATGTGCCTGCTTTAGTAAGGAAGGCTTTCTATATAACACACTTGATTAGTAAAGACATCACCTTGAGATCAAAAGAGGTTGCAACCCCTCTATACTTGGCACTAATCCAGCCCATAATTGAGTATAATGCCCCGTTTGGCATGTACCATACAAAGCACCTGCAGCAATTAGAGAGACCTCAGAGGTTTCTAATAAAAAAGGTCAAGGGGCTCCAACATGTGCCTTACACAGGCCAACTAAAGTCCCTGGCACTATACTCCGTGTTGTATAGACTTCTTAGGGAAGACTTATGCCTGGCCTGCAGAGCAATCCAAGACCCAAACCTAATGAACTTGCTACATATCAGTAAATCAAACTGGACTAAGGCTACCTGTTCCAAGGATCTAAATATGGCCTGTGACTTAAATAGGATATGCTGGAGGGACAGATTTATTTCCCAGCAACTGCCGTGTCTTTAGAAAATAGAAATTTACATGAAACAGAGCACCTCTATGATGCTGTTCTAGTGGAACCTGGACAAGTGGAGGGGGTAGCATAAATTCTTACTGGGGATAGTGCCCACAACCCTCCTGGACATGGTCAGTCATCACTAAATGCAGTCTTGGGTATTGACTAGCATTTTCTTGGTTTTACATTGGGATGAAACAGCTAGGCTTAAAATGACCTCCCGGTCAATAGCCTTGTCATCTCATATAATCCTGTGATCCTATGATCTTATGACATTGGCCTCACAATTGGCACAGATGATTAAGACTATGAGCTGTTAACAAGCTGCTTCTTGTAATACAGGGTTTGATATCTGAAACCTTCATCTACCAACTGTGACCTTGAGCAAGTCACTTAATCAGATAATACTTTGAAACAGTTGGGAAACTGGGCTAGACTCCTCAATGGGGTCTGGATTGCATGCCTAGTAACTACCTATGAACAATCTTGGAGAAGAACTGATAGGCTTAAAAAAAATGGTGTTCTGCATTGTGTATGTGACTAAATCAGTTCAGGGTTCTAGTACTTTTGCAAGAGAAAGGAACTGCATAATTCTTATACAGCTTACACATTTTATGCATTTCCACAGTGGTATGGCAGTAGCGTTGTTACCTCACAGCAAGAGGTTCTCCCGTTCAATTCTCGGCTTGGCTTGGGAGTGCCTTCTGTGTGGAGTCTGCATGTCCTCCCCGCGGTTGGGTAGTGTTTGAAAGACATGCGTGCGTAAATGGGCGTGCCTTCGTTGAAGGTTGGGAGTCGAGCTGGCACCTCGGCATTTTGTAAAAATCTACTGCCAATCATTAGTGGACCGAAGTTCCGCTGTGGCGACCCCTTACCGGGAAAAAGACAAAAGACAAACAACAACATATGCTGCAACATTTATCAGAAAGAACAGTTACAGATCTTGCAAATCTTTTACAATTTTTCTGAAAATTAGTTACATTTAATTCAGTTTAGTACAGCTTATTCCATATTTTTACTTCAGCTGAAAACAAATGCTTGTTTCACAAAGCTCTTTACAGTATTTTCTGTGTAAAATGTAGTGGCATTTTCTCATTTTTCAAAAGTTTAAAAGCTGACTAATTGATGGTTTATATATAATATGCCTAAATATTTAAATATAATCCACATAAATGCTTGTATTGCATATAAAATATATGTTAATAAGTAAAATATTTGGTGCTTTTGGTAGGATGTGTTTTTTATTTCACCCCTTTATCAATGTCCTTTTTCTTGCTGCATGTCTCTTGCTATTAATATATCACTGTCTCCCTGTGAGTTTGTGTGTGTGTGTGTGTGTGTGTACACACATGGCTGTGTGTGTGTGTGTGTGTGTGTGTGTGTGTGTGTGTGTGTGTGTGTATGAGTGTGTAAGCAGCGGAGTCAGATATCACTGATAGTTTTATGGCCAAAAGATACACATTGTAGAAAGCACCAGAATGGGTTGACAAAAGTCACTGCAATACATTTTTTCCATATCCAAGAATTCCCACCTATAACACCATAACAAAATCAAAATGTAATTTCTACAATTACTGCCACATCTAAATAAACATTAATGGAAGATGCTGCATCCTACACAGTCCTAACATATTATTAGATAATAGGTGAAATGTACACTAATATCCTATTGGAAATTTAGCATTCTCCAATAAGATGTTAATATACAGATATCACCTGGTTAAAAAAGGCATGTCTGCTGCTTATATTAAGCTGCCATGAAGCCCAGACTGAAAAAATAATGGATGCCATTTTTACCCTCACCAAACACAGCTTTGCTACTTAGTGAGCATAAAAAAGTAAACAAAACAAAAAAAAACATAAATCTGTGTGTGTGTGTGTGTGTGTGTGTGTGTGCATGTTTGTGTGCATGAAAAGTGTATAATCAGAGAGAGAGAGAGAGAAAGAGGGAGTGACTGAAAGATATCTTGTGCATTCTTCTTCAACTAATTTGCTTGAGAATTCAGTGAAAAAGATAATGATTTGCAAGGAAAAACTGAAAAAAAAGAAACAAAATCCAAAAAACAAAACAAGGGATCGACATATAAATATAATTTATTTATTTTATTATTTATTTATTTTTATTTTACATTTGTTGATCAGGATAGTCAAACTGGATATATGTTCATTTTCAGAGAAGGCCCAGGGAGAAAAGCTCCAGATAACACAGATAGAACATAACAGATATGAGTCGAACATATTTACAAAGCCCTCTAGTAGGTACTCACAATATACACAGTGTGTAATAGTATACAAAAGCAACAGGTTTTAGCAAACTATTATGAGCAAGAGATGCGTGCAATATTCATTTAAATAAGGCATTGAATAAGTAGTGATTAATCAGGGTTACTACAGGGACAAAGCCAGTGCTCTTTAAAATACTGTTTGAGGCCTTTTTTGAAGATACTTAAAGAAGGTTCGAGGGTAAGGTTAGATGGAAGTGATAATAATAACCTGAGCAATACTAACCTGAGCAATAAGAAGTGTGAAGCTATAGTGTCTGGCTTCATTGACTAACAGTAATCATCAATAATTTACCGGAAAATCATTTTCCAAGGACAGCTGAGAGGCATGAGGGGAAAGGGGGTTGCAATGCCTTACACTGTATGATTTTTTTCATATATTTGTTCAGTACATGGTCAAGAAAGAAGCTGTAAATGCTGGGCAAATTTTTGTTTGTGTATCTGCATGGTTGTAAGTCAAAATATAGTAGAATCACATGTGGTAGAGAGGTTGTTGTGGGTGGTGAATTGCCTATAGTTGAATTTAGTTTTATATAATGTAGATAAGCAGGAGTGTGCAGGAAAATTAATGTTTAAATGAAACAGTGGTAGGTATGAAGCAAGGTTGTGTTATAGCAGTTGTTGTGAATATGTAAATGTGTGTGGGTCAGGGTTAGATTATCAGTTAATAAAGAGGAGAGAGTCAGTGATGTCTGTATTTTGTGTCCTTTTGTCTTCTACAGTGGTATTGTTACAGAAAAGAGTTTTAGCAACATAAGGTTAAGATTATTGTTAAGGTTAGCACACGTTAGTAAGATTGTGCAAGGGGGATGAAGTCCCTACCTTAATCATGAGTGCTAAACCTAACATTTTCTGTTAATATTTTTCGTGAATTTCTAATAATAGATTTTATTCCATTACTATCTAAGCTCATAGATACAAAGTATTTCTGTACCCTTTTGTATCATTTCTATTTGTATTAGTATTTATGACATATGTTAAAATAGATGGAAAGTTAATATAACTAGTATTAACTTGAAATTAAATATTTTGGAATTTATTTCTATTACAACAGCTATCTACAAAATTTCAGTAAGACAATCCACTTTCATTATGAAAGACTGTATCATCGGAACAAATTCTAGAGAATTTAATGTATTGTCCCCTGAAAATATTATTATACTTCATATTAACAGGGTGTAGTACATGGAGCATGCTCTGATATTTAGGAAAAAAAACTGACCTTAACAAATGTTAAGCACTTTCTGCTAAAGTTGTTATGGTCGGGTCTCATAAGAAGTAAAATCTTCCTGTACTGACCAACAAATGACAGCAATAGAACAAAAAAATATTTCTGCCAGCTGTCTGCTAATGAAGTTGCTAGAATAACAGGATTTGAGTTCATATGTATTTTCTGAAGAACACAAACTCTGATACATGTCATTATTTATTGACTTCTGTCCTCAGTGGTTTGTCTGATAAACACAGATTTTATGAGTAACAAACCAAAAATATGAAGGAATAATCTGGACATCCTGCAAAAATATGGACAGTTGAGAGGCATGAAAGGTAAGTGTAAACATGATATACATCAAGCTCCATGCACTACAAATAATTATGGTCATCTCACGGATCATAACCCTGTATTATTTGTTCTCAACTTTGATGCAAAGACTCACCTCTCGAGTTCTTGGCAACCATGTATCAGACGCATTGTAAGTGGGTTATGATTGGCGACCTGATCACAGTCCTCTATGTTGACTGCTAAAGTGCAATTAGTTATTAACAAAGATAGGTTTTCAATATAACAAACTCTCAAAATTGTGTATCCTTAACATTTAATTTAATATTTATATCTAAAAAATTTACATCCAAACCTTGCCTATTTAAAGTAAAGGGTTAAAATTAAGTGCAAGTATTTATTTGCTTGATAAACTCTGGAATTAAATTAGAAGCATTAGGGAACAAAATCACCAAAGCCATTAGTAAATCTGTGTCCTTACAGAATTATATTTTATTGTTGGCTGTTACTGACAGTCATTGGAGAAAATGTTAGCATAGCTTTTCAATATTGTTTTTGTTGCTAAATGAGTTCTAAATGAGTTCTAACCTTGTCAAATCCATATTTTCAATCAAAAGATCATTCCGGGCACCTAGAGATTTTTTCTTTTAACTGTAGTACCTTACATGTTATTAAAGTTATTCAATACATTTGTCCTTAATTATATACAAATCATACTCACTGGCAAAAATATGAACACAATAAACACATTAGCATAAATGTTAGAACATATTTACAAAATCCTGCTGAATAATGTTTTATTATGTTACAAGTTAATGGTTCTTAACTGTCTTGGGCTTAAGCTACATTCAGAACCAGGAGAAGGCAACAAGAGATATTTTCATATGAAAGGACTGCTATAGATTATTAAATTGAACATTTTGTATCTATTTGGTCCAAATGATTTAAGGGATAAAACGATTTTCTATGTAATTGTTGTACTTTACTTTTAAACTATGTGCAAATTGTGAAGAAATTAGACAATCCCCAGGATTCATGAAGCTTGCTCCAGGCGCAGGCATAGCGTAGGCGTTATAATGCCAAATATGGCCATCGAGCGATTCAGGTACGATCCAATTCCACGTGCACTACCGGCGTACGCCAGAACTGCGCAGTCCCCGGCGTAGGTATGCTAATTACCCCATGTGCAGTGTCGCACCATGCAAATGAAGGCATATAGTGATTCATGAAGTGGTGCAGGCGTAGCGTAAGCCCACGGAAATGTAAACCAAAAAACACGGTTTACATTTTCCCAAACAGAACATCGGAGCTATGGAAGAGGGCCAGACCCAGGTATCACAACGTTAACATATGCCAATGGCGAAATACACAGCCAATGGCATAAGAAAAGATGCACAACACGTAAATAACAACATTTAATGTCATGTCCACAGTAACGCACAGCACAACCGCAGGGCATGTGCGGCAGCTGTAACATAAAGAAATAATATAAAAATGTCATAAAATCGCAGCGTAATAGAAATCAGGTTTACAGCATAATACACAATGGTAGGCATGGAACACCACAACCAAGGTGCAAGGGTTGCTAAGGGCTTGCGATAGTGTTCGGCGCGGTAACTATGAATTAGTAGTCAATGCCATGCAAATGAGGCAGATAATACTGAATCGCAAATGTCCCGCCGGATGAAGGTTGTACCATACGGCGCAGCGGTATAACACCGAGGAGTGGCTCAGAGGAGATACATGACATCAGCAGAGGGGTGTGCCACCGTAGCAGTAAGCACATTGGAGCATTGCAAATCTGGCCTGTCCGTTGCTAAGCAAAGCTGCAGGACAGGGGTGGGGAGGAATCGTTTAGCTGAGAGCACACATGGTGCCCAAAAGCGCATGTGTGTGAGGATGAAAACGTGCCCGAAACCCAGTAATCGGACACACACACTGCAAACAATAGCAGAAACAGGAAGGTCAGGGGAAGTAAAGAAGGAAATGCGGAAGTAGGGTAATTGGAGTACTAATGAGCAATCAACACCAATCAACCCACAAAGGCCAATTCTGACGGCAGCTGACAAGTCTGCTTGCAGAAACCTGCAAAACAGGAAGAAAGGAGGGGAGGTATTGGATTGCAAAGATAGGAGACCTGATACAGCAGAGCAAAGCAAACCGACAGCAGACCGGCAGTAGCACACATAACACAAGATACGCCAGGTCCAAGAAAGTACAAATGAAAGTAGGCTGCAGGATGCATGCCAGAAAATGGTAGGTGCAACGTGCAGAAATGTAAAGGGAAGGTCAAGAGGTAATCCACGGCAGGCAAATGTAATTCAACACCAAAGGCACCACAATAGTAGTTCCGGCAGTAAAACACATAAGATAACCTGTAGCTACGATCGTACATACACACCCTATGACATCATCGGTGTTCACAGCACAATAGTATAAAGTGTGAAAGCACCCAACACACACCTGTGTATTCCCAAACACCGCACCATAGGTGTAAACACACAGGGAACTTTTAAAATGTACATGTTGGGAGCTGCCATAGCTGTGATTCATCAGCATGTGTTAGAGACTGACGGTGTTGTGGAGGATGATGCCGACAACCACCGCAGGCCTCGGAGGAGAAGGAGAGTGTTCAGACCAAGGGTAACCTACCAGGGGCTACATGACCTGGAGATAGTAGAGCGTTACAGGGTGGACAGGGACATCTTACAGCAAATAGTGGAGCTGTGCGTGCCACGCCTGAGAACCAGAAACAACAGAGAGAATCCCATCCCAGTGGACACGAAGGTATGTGTAAGCCTGCGAATACTGGCCACAGGTACCTTTCAAAGGCCAACTGGAGATATAATGGGTATCTCACAGGCATCAGCATCCAGGGTACTACACCAGTTCCTGGATGCCATGTTACCACATGCCAATGAGCAGATATACTTCCCAGAACTCAGGAGGAGTAGGCCAGCAATATCGCCACTTCCACCATGTGGCACAATACCGGAGGTACTGGGTGCGATAGACTGCATGCACATACAAATCAAGTCACCACCGGTGAGCAGGGTAGGCGCTACATAAACCGCAAGGGATTCCACTCCATCAACTGCCAGGTCATGTGCAATGCCCAGGGCATTATCATGGATGTGTGTGCTGGCAGCCCTGGAAGCTACCATGACTCCCATATCTGGCATGCCTCACAGCTGTATCAGGTATTTGTCAGGGGGGACATCCCACATGGCCATCTCGTGGGGGATGCTGGCTATGCACTGGAGCCGTGGATGATGACTCCCATCAGAAATGCACACACACCCATGCAAGAACGCCATAATGAGGCACACGCACAAACCAGAATCATCATAGAGCGTGTGTTGGGATGCTGAAATCACGGTTCCGGTGCTTGGATACATCTGGTGGAGCCTTGCAGTACTCTCCAGGCATGTGTGCCCACATCGTCATAGTATGTGCCATGCTACATAATATGATCCTGCGGAAGCAGCTGCAGCAGGGACAAAATGGTGAAGGCCCTCATAGCCCACCGCAATTGCCAAGGCCATTACAGGCACAGAGGATTCAGACCATGAACACACTGTGCCAGCCCCAGTAGGCAGACGGAGGCGTGCCCAATATGCCTACGCCTTGGCAAAAAGGGAACATAGAGCACATACTCTGACAGTGTAGGCCCCTACGGACTGACACCTCTCCACCTGCACACACAGTAAAATGGATGGCACACAAACATGACCACCTGTAAATTGTAATGTATAGGTGGCCCAATGTGTGACTCCTACATAGGCAGCCCTCAAACATTGTAAACACAACAGCCAGTGGAACACGGAATGCCAACACCTGAACAGTACATGAGTCTTACAGCATATGGTGGTGCTGTGTGCCTGTCACGTTCCCGCCAGATATATATATATATATATATATATATATATATATATATATATATATATATATATATATATATATATATATATATATATATATATATATATATATATATATATATATATATATATATATATATATATATATATATATATATATATATATATATATACACATATGCATATATATAATACAGATAGAAAGGGCAATAGAGGGATATATGGTGATATAGATGGATTCAGCGATATCTGCAAATATAATAGATAGTTCAACGACATTCATAACATCTTGGAGGTACAAATAAATAGGATACCGCCAACCATGGAATGTGTAACATACCGACATGCGTAACCACGAGGCTGAAAGACCGATAGAACACAGTATCGGAACAGTACATCCATGAGTAATAGTATGATGATATGAAGGGACAGTTAGTCACCGCTGCGGTGTCGCGGTCCACGTAGGTACTGTGTTCAACTGTGTCTGTGAGTGCCGTAGTCTGTGTAAGTGTGCGTTGAGGGTGCCGTGTGCATCTCTGTGTGACTGTAATGTGTGTGTGTGTCCGCAACATGTGTTTGTTAGTGCCAAGTCAGAGGCAGATCAGTGCGGTAGGTGTGGGTATAGCTAGCCGTAGGCATACGGTTACTACCTGTCCCACAGTAGGAGGGACAGCCCCACCCTGGGCAGGTGTGTCCTGACATAAAACAGTACAAAGGGCAAATGTCCGAGATGGTAGGACATAAATATGTCCCATATATAATGTAACAGTCGTATTTAATAGTTATGCCTGTATGTAAGAAACTTAAATGTTACATGCAATATGATAAGTAGCCAAAGTCACACAACAATAGGTATGTAGTGAGGATAAAAGTATGTGCTAACCTGTGTACTGACCGTGGCTACGTGTTGGCCTGTAAACACCGCTTTGTGTCCCGCAAGTGTCCAACAATGACCATATGAAAAGGTGGCAACCCATGGCAAACAGGCTCTTTTAACAACACAACCACAATGACTGCAAATATCTGGGACAGAAATACAAGGGATAGCTGTCACTTACACATATCCCTGATATATCGCTGCAGTTACAGAGGTATACAAGTAGCAAGCTCACCTGCAGGCGATATAGAAACCAATTAACAATGGCCCAACGTACAATCCCGTAACATAAGTCTACTGTTAGCTCTCTAATTAGGACGGAGCCCACACACATATATACGGATTATGTAGAAATGCAAGGCCCACAAACCTGTATATGTTACGTACTACCACCGACATCCCCACACTAGAAACTAAAGCAATACAGACTGTAATAGCAGCACAAACATCCAGTCAGTCAATTACATCTGCAGAACCCTCAACATACCGTGTGAGAGACACAATTAAAGGCGTCATGCAAAATTGCAGGCGTTGTATAATGGAACAAACAGCCATGTTACAGGTTTTGATTGCAATACTCCGTTATCAGACGTCGGGATGACAGGTACACCCACATGTTGAACCAAATACTCTACCTGTCACACACAATCCATGGGGGACATGAATCCAAACTATACTTGTCTCCATGCATAGCAGTTGCAGTTACACATAACAAAACACAATACAGACCGTCTCCCGGAAGGTAGAGCAAATAGTCAATGCCCAAGTGGAAAATCCAATTATACCCCACTGTCGCCGCGTAATTGGTGAATGGAGTAGCTGCACAGCTGATATGCAAGTAATTAGTCACTCAGGAACACCAATTGGTGGGATGAATCCACATGTTTCAGGTATCGACGTATATAAGGATGACTTGCCAGACATTCAAACCGTATGCTCATACCGAATAACAGTTGAAACACTGTGAGAGAGATAGAAACGAAATGCCGTAATGACAACAAGGTATGTAGAATGCCCGATATGTAAGGTTATGTATAGCATGATCTGTATTAATTAGTTTTACTGTATGTATAGCCTGGTTTGCATTAATTAAACGTGTCCGCAATGCATAAAGTGGGGAAAGGTATTTATGTAGTGATGTCTTGCTGAGCATACTAACGCTTGTAGAAACTGTACGTCCAGCAGTGGGACACAAGGTACACAGCACAGACACCACAAGGGATGCTACATGAGGGCGTTAAACAGAACAATGCCATACAACCCGCCGTCAGTGGTAGGGTATGTCCAACAAGGACGTGCCATAGCAGGGGATAGTATATGTTGATATACTGTCACAGCACGCATGTGTATGGGCATATAACGTTAATGACATATGTAAGGTGGTCCGCTGTGCAAGTATGCTTTGCATTATGGGATACTATGTGAAATATGTGTAATGTATAGTATTATAGGTAGATATGACAGATATTCTACACAGCATAACAGGCATATCATGCATACCACAGGTATCGTCTATTGGTATGTACAATAACAGGATACATATGGCCTGTAGGTATGGGACATAGTAATAGCATGATAGCTAATCTAAATGGAAGGGCTACCAAGTAACCATGCACAAAGGACATGTAATAGCTTCACAGGTGCATAGTGGGGTACTATGCAGTCTGGCAAGTCCATGTGTAAGCACAACTACAGTGTTCACACTAGTGGCACCTCTCTAGGGTAGTGTCCTGTGAACAGCAGAGCCAGGTGTCACCTGCACCTCTGCACAGTACAGCCACTGCAGTGATCCCAGGCCTACATGTGTCTCCCAACCACCAAGGGAGGTATCACATGAACAGTGCTACTGAGTGTCCCTGCGTGATGTACATAGGACTTATGTTCCACAGCATGGTGAGTGTCGAGTTTGGGAATGTAACCCAGAAGCACATCCCACTCATTGTGGCATGTGTGCACATATCCATGAGCATGTTGCTCACAGTGGCCTCTGCTTATGTCGCGTATGAGGAGTATATCCAGCAATAATGTTGTGGACATGGGCCCTGTCTGATCAGCAGAGGTCACCCCTGAGTATGTAGTATGCAAATGTGTACAGATGTGGTGTCCGTAGTGCAGCCGCATATTTAAACTGTTGGAGCTCAGTAAACGTCATGGCGTGTTAATGTTGTGGCATGTAAAGCTGTAGCTGTTGTGTAAGGTACACCCTAAATGGGGTGGTGTACCCTTGAATGTGTGTAGATGTCTTGAGTTCAGAGGTACAATGGGTGCCTATGTACCAGCTACACACCCAGTACAGATAGGTGTGGCCACGTAGAAGGATATCCACGCCACAGTGGCAATACGGTAACCACAGGAGTGGGTGCGACATATGTGTGTACTGCAAACATGTACAATGTGATATGTATGTAGGGGACTACCATCCATGTGATAGTCAGTGGGTGAATGGTGTAATGCAAAGGTGATGTGCATGCACCTTGTGTCATGCAGCTTGATGCCATGATAGTCATATTATGTATCTGTCACAGCGACACCCGTATGGTTGGAGTCAGTATCAGCTGGTGGAGCAATCATGGCGCTTGGTATGTAGGGGTTTGAAAGCTAGGCAGGAAAGTCCCTGTGCTAGCCTGTTCCACAGGGAAGCATATACTGAACATGAGGGGCCCTATGACTGAGGACCGTGGTATGCCAAATGTACCTGACATGTAGTAGGTACTATGGTATGCTGGCCTCACTGTGTGTCCTGTCCATGAGCCACATAGCATAACATCCTGAGACACAGGGTGCGATGTGCAGGTAGATGTGTATGTTGTCAATACCAGAATGGGGAATGGGGCTGAAAGGCAATGAGAGGACAATGTAGGATGTGTGGACACCCGTACCATCAGCAACTGCCCTGGTAACTGTATGAAAGGAGTCCACCATGTGTAGGGGCCATGCTCTGGCCTTAACAAGCCCAACCGGTGGCAGCAAAGGACGGAGCCCAACAATGTCTCTGTGAATGGCGTCCTTGATGATGTGCCCCATAGCTATGCAGAACAGTCCAGTCAGGTGTGTGGGACTATAGTCCCACTCGTGCAATGTGGTGCCACCTGTGTGTAGTGTGATAAATGCTGCTGTGTGCCATTCAGGGGCTACAATGTCTGAAACAAGGCTATTACTGAATATGGTGGCCTAGTGGGGAGACATGTAATTCAGAGGTTGGTGGACATCACAGCCTGGGACGTTGGAAGGTGACATGGGGCCAGTGTCCCAGGACATATAGAGTGTAGGTCAGTACTGTGTAGGTGTGACCACAGGGACACCACAATGTTCATGTATGGATTGCGGCCCTGTAGTGAGTGAGAGGGTGTAATGTCAGCATTGAATCCATCCTCCAGCATGTTGCCAACAACACCTGGGTCTGCAATGTTCCTGAGTGACTGTTGTATGTGACAGCAGATGTGGGTGTTGCCATCGAATACTGACATACCACCATAATGCCTGGTGGTACACCCGGAATGTGTGGCAGTCATGTTTACGTAGCTAGTCTTGGAGTATGTGATGAGGGACCCTGTGGCCCCACCACGGCTGACCAGTGAGCCACCCCACACATGGGAATGTACACCACTGTGCAACAGCCTACACCTGTTGTTGTACATCATATGTCCATGGAACATGACCACCAGAGTGGCGTCTGTTATCTGGTGTGTACCATCATGGCTCTGTGTGGAATAGCATGATCCATGCAGTTGTGTACATGCTAATGAAGTGCACTGGGGTATGTGTCAGCATTTGTATGTGCATTGTCCATCTGCACGGGTGTCATGATGTTAACAACCGCTGTCAGCAGGCGTCTGTAGTAGGTGTTGTAGTACACATGTACTGTGTATGCTGTGATGGGTGTGTTGCCGGGATGTGGCTAACAAGGTCGATTAGCATATGTTCGAATCCACCAATGAGGGATAACCCCAGGTGTGTAACACCAGTCACATGGTGGTAGTGTTCATGCCAAGGGTAATGTAGGTCTTGGAGGTGGTGTGTATGGGTTGATCCAGCAGAGCGGAGGGTATGACTCATGGATGTGTCGGTACATGAGTGGCTATCCCAGTGAAGTGTGGGGTAGTGTCAGTCACACATCAGTAGTAGCTGTCTGAGGCCCACTGTCCACTATACCAACATAGAAGGTATGTTACCCGTGGGGTATGATGTTGACTCTGTCGCTTGTTACAATGTGTATAGCGGTCCCGGACACAGTTAGTTGCACGTGGAGCACCTCTGATGCATTGTGCTAAGTAACTTGCCAGGATGTGTGCAAAACATAGTGGGATATGGGAACCCCTCAGCTGTGGGTGTGTCGGTCCACGTATGTGCCTGAAAGGTATGGTCTGTCTATAACCTGTCATTGCAGGTGTGCTCTGCAGAGCCTAGAGGCAGGTCCCAGTCACTGCAGAGATGTTTGAGTGGTGCATTATAAGGTGTGCCTTGCCTGCGTGCGTCACAGAGGAAGATGCAAGCATTGTGTCACATGACCCCATGTCGTGCCTGCCAGTTACCGCCCTGCCGGTGACAGTTATTGGAAACTGTGCAAGACAGGCAGTATAGAAGCAGCAAGAGCCTTACATGTGAGCTGTACTCCCAGGGCTGACAGGTGCAAGTCATCTGTGCCACAGCATTGTGTTTGACCAGGACAGTCATAGCGGACAGATACCACATGCCTGTGGAATGACAATAGGAGCATAGGCAACTGTTGAAGTGACACAGTCGGTCATTGTACAGTGGTATCGTGTCCGGACGAATGCAAAATGCTCCCCAGGGCTAGGCCCACACCCTCAGGGCTATAAGACTGGTGAGCTATTGCATGTCCCTGCACACGTAGTCTGTGAAGTGGCATCACAGGGCAGTCACACTAACATGGAGAATGACAGTCATATCATACCTGGTGAGGTGTGGCATGGGTGCATAGGTTATGTTGCAGAAGCAGTTACCCGACAGCAAGATGTAAGCGACTAACGCCTTGTGTAGCCTGCTGTGTGGAACTGCAGTGTGACTCCCTACAGAGTCAGCTATGACTGGTGTGTTGTGAATGTTATAACTCACTATTGGCTGTATGTGATGGGCACACATGAGTCTGTGGGCTATAAGCTGGTGATGTTGTCTTCCATGATGGGGGCTACCTCTGGTGACTACAGTGAGTATGGAGACGTACTGCACAAGTTGTCCTCGTAGGTGTGGCCAGTGGTGTAGATCATGTGAGACTATGTGATGGGTGGGGTGTGTTGCGAATGTTACACATCCCCAAATGACTGTCAGGTGCAGTCAGGGTTGGTGACAGCATTACCCCAGCCATAGCTGCCAACCTCCTGTCCCCAAACTGAGGAACATTAGCCCTCATACTGTGTGACAAATGGGCAAAACGTGGAACACTTACAACTGGCTTACTAACAGCGTCAACTAGGAAGGGCATATGATGGCTAAAATAGGCTGGTCTTACGTATAAAAAGATATTCCAATGAATTAATATGATTCCCATCTATTTAGCCATGGCTAGCAGGTAAACTATTTACAACAATGAATGTGTGACAGACCCTTCCAATGTGGAACCTTGAGGAACATGCACCTTTTAGAACCCCAAATGAGTCGTTCCTCGTAATGAGGTACACCTGAGAGCTATGTCCCCAGCACGGCTGCAGAAGTGCATCCCCCACAGGCTGTAGTGCCGTATGTTGGGAGGTGAGCATTGAATGTGTACATGAGACAATTGCTCTATTGCCACATGTACGACATATCCCTCATATAGACAGGCAGTAGCACTGGTACGTGACAGTTGGACATGCCTGTATATACAACCATGTCCCACAGGATATGTGCGTTACGTGTGTACAACAGCTGTCGTACCTTAAGCAAGCTGGGAAGTGTAGGACAGCCAGTGTACCTGTGGGAAATGGTGTGGAATGGGCGCTATAGTAATCAGTAGCTCATGACATGCTCACAAGTTCTGAACAAGTGCCTAGCATGACCATACAATACAGATAGGGTGTTGGATAATATCAACCCACAAGTGGTGATGACAGTCATTTAGGGTGGCACCGCACTATAACCCTGCTGAGTATGGTGTGCATGTCCATGAACCATTAGCACTGTAGATGTTAGCAGTACAGATGTACAAGACAGCACGGATATTTGATTACAAATACCTTTGCATGTCACAGGAGTGTTCCACCAGTGGCCTGTTGACAGACTCACAACTACAAAAGGTGCAAGAGTGACATGTGCACAGCACACCAGTGCCAGCTACAGTAGAACAGGGTTAATGTGTTGTACCCCACCCTCATTGTAGCCCATACCACACAGACAAATGTTAGGCATCTGTGTATGTAAGGCTGTGAATGGCCATGACCTATCAGTATAGCTGTGTCAGTGTTGTGAACAACATACAGAATGGGCTGTGTGGGTGAGGTGTGTGACATATGTGCACAGTCTGATGGATGATACCAGCAGTGTCACCGCTAGGTGAACATCCCTGTACCCATAAACTACTACCTAGGCTGTGGTCAACATTATGGACACTGTGTAAGGGATGGTGCTGTGCAGTGCACCCCCGACATGGTGACGTCTCCAGGCCCCTTAGGTAGTCATATGAGGTACCCATGTCATGTCAGGGTGCCATCCATGAGCACGGAGATCACTGGACAGGCATATACAGCACTGTGGTGACCAATATTGGATCACATACCACCTGTAAGGGGTAATGGCTATGCATGGATGTGCGATACCAGCCTTCACAATCCACACCTCCACTATGCAGCATGCTGTCTACCTTGCAGAAGGACATTTGCTACACCATGATGATGGACATGCTACATGTCCATATCCTGATCTATATGACATATGTCATGGACAGCCACCGTCCTAATACTAGGATCGCCACAGGCTGGACAGATCCCTGTGCCATATATGTGACATACTCCCATACCATGCAACCCTGTCCATCAAAGCTGCACATGTCATCCCAGTCATACATGGTGTGATGGCCGCATGGTAGATGTACTATCAACTGACTGGATCAGTAATGTGGCACTGATGCACCTTGCGGTGGCACAATGGCTGTCTGTTACAGCTTGGAAACCATGCCCGCACATGCTATGGTTGATAACCATCCCTGCGAATGTCGTCTGACTAGCCATTGTCCCATGTCTATCACATGTGCAATACAGGCGATCCGTGGCAGGATGTTGAACAGTTGTACAGTGCTGTGTAGATGTATATGGCAAAACACATGCATGTACAGGTGTCCATGCGTATGTGTGCATTGTCACTGCTCAAGTCCATTACGGCTGTGTCTGTGTTGATATGTGACATATACACAGCATCCAGGTCAACAGTAGTACCGTGGACACATCGAGGCATGTGCAGATAGGTAAGAACACAAGTGCAGGCAAATAGACATGCCCACAGCAAGACAGCATTTACATGGAGTATGAACACTGTAATGAGGTGACACACATATATGGTGATGATATCCAATGCATAATGGGTGTGACATGTGTGACACAAACACGTCAGTCATGTCAGTGTCATGATGCTTTGCAAAGATAACTGTGCAGATGTAGTAGATGTCATAGAAATGTATGTGCAGCAGTATCTCTGTACATCTCTGAAACTGTGACCTGTCACCATCATTATGTCTTACAGATAATGCCCGTACACGCCTCCCAGCATACACCGCCAGGAGGATGATGTCCTCATCCCACAGCTCCATGACAACTATGACTTGTTGTTCAGCCATGTGCCACAGCATGCCCAGCAGCGGGATGACCTGTGGCAGGATCTACGCAGGAGGGTGAGCGATGTGGGTGGCCATAACCGCACCTACCAGCAGGTGCGCAGACACTGCATGGACCTGATACGACATGCAAAACAGCGTGCCACTGCAATCGCCAGGGAACAAGGTGGAACAGGTGGTGGGCCACCAACCCAGCCCCACTCACACACACCGAGGAGCTACTGGCCAGTCTGGGGACACCCAGGAACAGCATCCAGAAACACTAGCTGCCATCGTGGAGGTGGGTGTCTCCCAACCAATGAGCCTGGAGTTGCCTGGTAAGTCAGTACTGCACATATGGCTATTATATCCCATGTAGTTGCATGTGTCACTGTACATTATGTAAAGTAACAACATATGCAAGGTATGTGGACACACATGCTGCATACTACAGTATGCTACGTTGTGTATGCACACATGTGCATACTATATGCTATTACACAGGTGAATGTGTTCACATGCACAGTGCAACCTGTGGCTGTCATACAGTCATGGATAATGTTCATACTGGTGTGTCACCCTATACAGGTACCTCTGGCGTGCCGCACAGACATGGGTCCGTTGCAGGTGAGACTGTCATCAGTATCAGGCATGTTACAGTGTAGATCTATTTGCCATGTGGCCAGTTAACACTTGCACACCTGATGTTTGTTCCAGTCACGATATGCAGGTCGCACCACCCTTCATTCACACACGCCACCCATGTGCAATATATACAAACGTAATGATACACCGACTTGAAACCACAGTACTTGTCATTGCAACATGTGTGGTCAGCTGTGCATACAACGGTGGAGGTGTTCTACAATGGAGGCATATGTAGTATGCATTGGAACAACATGTGTGGTATGCACACAGTACCACACAGTGAGCTGTGATATGGGCAGCCCACAGGTGTCACCATTGTGTCATATGCCCCTGCATTGGGTGCACACATTGTGATGTGCCACCTGACATGTCCCAGACATGTAGTGTTCTGTCTGCAATATTGTCACACTATCGCATGACCTATACCCCACATACCAAACATACAACCCGTTGTCTGCATAGCCCTGTGGATTGTGACATATCTGACATCTATGGGTGTATGTCATATGGGACAACACAGACATGTGGAAAAGATGCCCATCACACACAATTGGCCAACACATGTGCACACATGGCCATGGCGGATGGCCAGAGACATGTAGCCACACAGTACTTGGGATGTGTATACACCCTGTTGCACATTGTCCACACATGGTCCAATTATAGCCTTAGTTGACCGATTATACAGTTGATGTGGTACACTGGACAACCTAAAAGCCTGTGCACAGCTACTGGAGGTGTCACTGAAGTCTACCATATACGATCTGTTGAACATCACGACTGTGTTGCAGTTATGGCTATGCAATGTGTACATATTATGCATTCTACAGCAACATAGATGCCTCATGTTGCCATGCAATGGCACAGTGTCTGTACTTCACACTGTATAGCAATGTAGATGGCTCACACTACCCTCCCATGCTCATGCACATTTGCTAAACATGCATTCTATCTGTAGGGCATACACACAACACTGCAATGTGAAGCCCATTATGATGCTGTACATGTGTCAGGACACCATTGTGTCAAACATGTATGCATGTTAATGCACATGTCAGCAGATTACATGTCAAGGTCACGTCAGCCATGTGTACTGTTATCCTGTTCTGGGCCACATGGTGTATCACCGCGCTGCATGCATACTACCATGATTGTGTGAACTGCATGGCTACTGATATGACACCTGCTTGCTGTAGTGTGCACCCCAGGGAGGTATGCTTACTAACACTATTAATGTCTGAGCTGCATGCCCTCTGCTGTATCGCAGGCATGCTGCATGCCATCTGAAAAATCACATGCATGGTGTGTCTGTGTGTGTCTGTGTTTGTGTGTGTGTGTGTGTGTGTGTGTGTGTGTGTCTGTGTGTGTGTCTGTGTGTGTGTCTGTGTGTGTGTGTGTGTGTGTCTGTGTGTGTGTGTGTCTGTGTGTGTGTCTGTGTGTGTGTGTGTGTGTGTGTGTGTGTGTGTGTGTGTGTCTGTGTGTGTGTCTGTGTCTATTGTACTTTACAGTATTTCTTTGCATTCACAGGTGATGTAGGTGCGTTACCCTCCTGCGGTCCATCTGATGTTAGTGTCCCCACAGATACTAGCGGTGATGAACACATGCATGAGGTACAGGCAGGGTTGTCAGGGGCTGAATCTGTGCCAATGGTTACCATCCCAGCTATGTCCCCTCTTCCCCGCACACAGTTCAGCTGCCAACACATACCGCATCACCAGTGGCCATAGAGGAAGGACAGTCAGCGTCTGTTAGCGTGGAACAGGAACATGTGGTGGCTACAGAAGGTGTGTCTACACACCATGGTGTCAGTGTAATGACTGCAGATGTGCCACACAGGCATGTGGCGGTGCTGCTCGTAGGAGGACCTCTGGCAGACATGCACCTGCAGGACAGAGCGCAGCAGCTGGTATCACCAGACGCATGTTCCAGACTGTAATGGCGGCACAGGCACGTGCTGAATGGCAGAACAGAGAAGGGCAGAGGCTGCAGAGGGCTGCTATCCATACCCTAAATGACAACATCCAGGCATTGGCAAATGCTCAACAGCAGATTGCTAATGTTCTGGATAGGCGATTAGGTGAAATGGTCGGAATCCTTGACCGAGGCATGGCAATCCGCGAGCTGTCTGTGCTGGAACACCTGGTAGGAGTGAGGCGTAGGCCACGTGGACGTAGGCCAGCAACACCACCTAGTGTAGGTCGGCGTGAGCGTGCCACCTCACATGCCCGCTCCCATAGTGCCGGTAGCAGTAGCAGTGCAGCTGGTGCTGCGCTGTCAACACCAGGACACAGCAGGCCACGTGGACGTGGCCCTGGATGGTCTCAGCGGGGACACGGTTCCAGCGGACATGTGTCGTCGGACAGTAGCCACTCTGTACCTCCACCTGGTAGTGCCCGTGCAACCCCAGGCAGGCACAGGTCACGTGGCCATGGACGGACACAGTGAGCTGTACAACCTGCTCTGTACAATCTGGGGCTGTCAATTATACCCCGTGTAGGCCTCACAAATGGCAGAACTGTGTACACACATACACGCACACAGCAAACACAACTGTAGGGCTCCACAACATCCACATGCATTCTGCACAGACATGTCCAGTCAACTCACCGGCCCTTACACACACACATGATGTTATCCATTGGTGCAGCCTATGCCCCTGGCAAACATATCACCCTGTGCATATGATGAAGCCTGTGCCGCATCCCTGTCATCCACACCATCGGTGCAGGGTTATGCACAAATATTCTGATGCACAGGGTGAACAGCATAGTGAGAGGTGTATGTAATATTACCTGTGTATGCATAGTGAGGGATGTGTATGTTGCAGTGTTTGTGTGTGAATACTGAGAGAAGTGTATGTGACATAGGTTGTGTACTGTCGACATGCACCAGTCATACCATGTAGTGCAGGTGCAGCATGCATTGTGATGTGTTCACGGTATGTGTCTCGGTTACATCTGTAGCACCATGTTGGTTGTGATACCCTGGTTCCCTCCTATGGTGTACTTGCATGTGCCTACAGGTAGCAGTGTTTGCAGTCCCCACGTGTAACTGTGGATTACTCACAGGCACGTCTGGCAATATCAGCATGCTACATGTACCCTCAACCTGACTGTTGGACACACCAACATGACACAGATGTCCGCACATATACTGCACCTGACGCATGTGGTCGGTGCCACAGGCTACACTGGACAGAGGCGTGACATACATAGCAGGACACATTACAGGTATGGTGACATGGTGCAGGGGTTGTACACAGCGGCCTGGCCAATGATGATGTGAGGTGTCACTTGGTAGCTGGAGGCCACACTGTGCAGCAGTAGGACCCTGTAACAGTACGGGAACATGGCCGCATTCACGGGGTGTACACCACTATAACGCACACCCCATAGTGTGCAGGTGGGGACCCTTGCCTGTGTGGTCATCACCCTCACAGTACTATGCACCCACACGACGTGTCACAGAGAAGGGACATGCACAGGTAGCCAGTATGGCTGGGACCTATGGCATCAACAGGGTTGTGCAATGCATCACCATTACGGGTTAGTCACCACGTGGGGTTAGTGATCATTTCCCACCGTATATTAGCATACACCCTCACACCAAGCACCAGACATACATACAGACACACACACACTGTGGTGACCACACATGTGTATACGGACAGCCGGCGTGTGTGATGCACCTCACCGGCCGTCATGCTTCCCACACTGACGTATGTACAGATCTCTACAATGGTGTACAGGGATGTGTAGCAACTGGGACATATTCCCCGTGATATGTGGCATCCCTGGTCACACATTCGGACACACATGGCAGTGCTGGGAATGATACACCTGCCATATGATGACACGTTTGATAGACATGCAGCGGTATTGATTGCATTATGTGTACCAACGCTATATCTGGCAAATGTGCTGCTATATGCACACGGGAGGTTGTAGGTGTTACAGGTGCCATGTGACATATAGTTGTTAACACCTGACCGCTGTGTATGCATTATGTCAGCACCGTCACGTAACAGCGACATAGCGTACTGTTTGCACATGGCATGATAGGATGGTGTGTGACACAACTGTGAGCCACCCCTGCACACATACATCTAGACAGGTGGTTCACCACGTTATGTACACACATCCCTCCATACGTGCTGTTTGTATGTCACCGTATACAGGTGTCAATGATGGGTCTGCATTGCGTCTGCATGTCGTAGGTAGGTGCAACTATGTTACGGACATCGGCCACTGCACATGCATGGTTGCTGCATGCACAGTACAGATGTCACATGTGTCTCCTGTTGCCATGTTTGTATGCATTGCTATTGTTGGACATGTGTGTTGACATACATAACACATGGACTGCGGTATGATATCACGGGTGTCACAGGCGACCAGTACAAGGGTATGTGTCCCGTCAACACTGCTACCCCTGTAGTGTGAGCATTCAACAGACATGGGCCCACCTTCCATTCACGTGTGTAGCATTGATTAGGCCAGTGTTATGCACGAGGTACATCAAAGGCTATGTATGTATGTGTTGTGTGTGCAGTCCATGCACACATCCACACAATCACATGTATGACATACCCAGATGTGTGTTCATTGGTGTACAGCAACAGTCAGGTGTCACAGCTGTGTAAGGGCCATGGTATGTCTTGAGCCGACCTGTTCATGTATACTGGTATCATTGCAATGCATAACACCTGTTGGATCCCTGTTGGTACATGTGTACTCTGCACAGCTGGTGTACACCGCTGTACAGCCCAGTGGTCATGTGTCACATGGTGTTGTGGGACCGTAAGGCTGTGTAGTGCTGCACCGACGACATGGTGCTGACTTGACAGCTACAGTGTACACTGCAGTGTGTATGTGTGTGACCTGCACCTGTGACAGCTGTGATGGCAGCTGTGTGTGTACAGGTCACTGCATGTGTGACCGCCCTGTGCGTGAGGACAGTTATACCTTACTGTGCCCTTCTGTGTGTACACTCCATCTGCATGCAAGATGGCCCTTTGCAACAGCTAAGTGTGTGAGCATGCCCAGTATGCCGTTGTGTAGATGGACACACAGTACATTCCACACTGCGCCCTTCCATGATTAGACTCCGTGTGCATGCAAGTTGGCCCTTTGCAACTGCTAAGTGTGTGAGCATGCCCAGTATGCCGTTGTGTAGATGGACACACAGTACATTCCACACTGCGCCCTTCCATGATTAGAGTCCGTGTGCATGCAAGATGGCCCTTTGCAACTGCTAAGTGTGTGAGCATGCCCAGTACGCCGTTGTGTAGATGGACACACAGTACATTCCACACTGCGCCCTTCCGTGATTAGAGTCCGTGTGCATGCAAGATGGCCCTTTGCAACTGCTAAGTGTGTGAGCATGCCCAGTATGCCGTTGTGTAGATGGACACACAGTACATTCCACACTGCGCCCTTCTGTGATTAGAGTCCGTGTGCATGCAAGATGGCCCTTTGCAACTGCTAAGTGTGTGAGCATGCCCAGTACGCCATTGTGTAGATGGACACACAGTACATTCCACACTGCGCCCTTCCGTGATTAGACTCCGTGTGCATGCAAGATGGCCCTTTGCAACTGCTAAGTGTGTGAGCATGCCCAGTATGCCGTTGTGTAGATGG
>NC_056732.1:612732940-612782940 GCF_019279795.1 Protopterus annectens | reverse complement strand
GCTAGGGATAACACATACACACACACACATTGCATCAACATTGGGCCATGCAAAACCTGTTGTCCCTCACACACACACAAATGCATACATGTTGATTGGCTGGTTCACTGACAGGCTCTGGAAAAGAAACTACATACCCTGTGCATATGATGACACCTGTGCCACCTCTTGTAATGTGTAACATTGATGCAGGTACAGACTAACATGGTGCTGATGCACAGGGTGGCTTCATAGCACTGTAATAATGTTACAATGTTGTTAACACAAAGTGTGATTTCCTTCTAGGTGTATGTAAGCAGGCATGATACATTCCAGCTATGATCATCAATGTAGTATAGTGTACAGCACTGTTAATTCTGAAGATGTATTATCCATCCATGTGCCATTTGACTGACGTGTGTAGTATTGGCAGCATGTGTTACAGAGTGTGCAGTACGTGTGTGATGTGTGTAGTACAGATTTACATGTATCTATATGTGAACATGGTGAAGGTGCACTGTCTGCATCTACATGTATAGTGGACACATTGGAATGGTGACATGCCCTGTATTTCACACTGTTAACACGTCATACTTTCTATTGGTGGCCAGTATGCATTATACTACACATATTGTTGTACTTGTCTACACATGTGTGATTGCTATGGTTTTACACGGTGCTGTGGGTGATACTGTTACTATCTGTCATAGTTTTGCATTATGGTAGTAGACACGACCTCAACAGTCTGAATGACCAATTGTTATATGATATCTTCACAACTGACCCACACATGTAGGACACACAGTAGCATGTGGATCCTACATGTACTATACTATACCAGTTCGCACTGGTATTGACCGCCACACATTGCTGGGACCATTACTGTTTGACATGTAGCCATGTTAGTTACAAGCAAAGACAATAGGGATATTCCTGTCCACATCTGGGAATTCATACTGTGGCCTAGAATGCATTCTGCACATGACACAGTTAGTCTACACAAGGGTATCATACAGACAGATACGTGTTATCCAACCCATGCTGTACACCTATAAGGCTAAACAGAGTCAGTTATCCACATTTACTACACATACTTTACCAACAGTAACACATAGGTATTACACCCCAATATGTATAATGGGTAACAATGTGTACATATAGATATGTGCTATGTCATTTGTCATTTGATATTTGCATTTACAATGGTATTGTGAAGTACATCACTGTATCACATATGCAATGAGAGTTCTGCATGCATATCCTCCAAGGTGGTTGTACAACTATGATGAATGTCCATTATTGACATACTTTGCTGTGTTTGAACTGTTCTGCAGTATTACACATACATGAACAGTCACTCACACTATGTATATAAACTGTCATGTGTGTGTGTGTGTGTGTGTGTGTGTGTGTGTGTGTGTGTGTGTGTGACACAGATGACCTAGGCCACAGACAATTCTGATACATGTAGTTGACAAGTGCGGTAATGCTCCACCAGATGTGTCCAGGCACCAGAACTGTGACTTGAGCGACACAAACACATGCTAGAGTAAGGTTTCTGTATGTGTGTGCCTCATTATGGCATTCCTGTTCATGTGTGTGTGCATTTCTGATGTGTGTCATCAGCCACAGTTGAACTGCACATCCGGCATCCCCCACTAGGTGACCATGAGGGTTGTCCCCATTGCCAAATGTTTTGTACAGCTGCGTCAGATGCCACATATCGGAAGCATTGCAGCTTCCAGGGCATCCAGCACACACATTCATTATTACGGGCTGGCCATCACACACAAACCGCCACTTCATGGAGGAAGCCCTTGTGGATGATGTAGGCCCTACCACACTCACTGGCTGGTGCTTTGATGCATATGTGCGTGCAGTGTATTGCACACAGTACTTAGGGTATTCCACTATTGTGTGGAAACGACACATATTGCTGCCCAATACCTTAGGGAATTGGGGATATATACATCATCACTGACATGTGCTGACATGGCATTCATGAACTGGTGCAGTACCCTGGATGCTGATGTTTGTAAAATCCACATCATATCACCAGTTGATCTCTGGAAGGTACCTGTTGCTGGTATCCTTAGGGCAACACATACCTTGGTTTCCACTGGGATAGGTTTCCCTCTGTTGGTTCTGTGTGTGAGACATGGCCTGCACAGATCCACAATCTTCTGCAGGAGGTCTCTGTCCACTCTATAGCGCTCTACTATCTCCAGCTCATGTAGCCCCTGGTAGGTTACCCTGTGCCTGCACACTCCTCTCCGTCTACTCACTGTGTGATGCTGAGCAGCATTCACATTGGCACAACCCTCCACATGTTGCATATGTTGACGTATAATAGCAATGGCAGCCCCTAACATTATGTTGTCTCAGTTAAGCTTTTACAGTTTGCACTTCTCTTAGTATACTACAGTGTTGCAGTGTGTCTGAGAAAAACATGGTGGACTACTGTTTGTAGAGTTGTACGTGCTGTGCTGTGCTGTGCTGGCCTACTGTACTGGCTGTGTAATATACTCAGTCTGATTGTTTTCACCTGCTAGCTGTGGTAGTTCTCCTTGGTTAACTTACTGCTATTTGTTTACCTTCCTTTTCACTGTTTGTGTCCACAGTGAGCGGCGCCGCGCATAGGAGCACAGTGAAGTGCATATCCGCTTCCACGTGCGCACACAGGCTTATACATGCATACAAACACTTACACTGGCTTACACAACATTACACGGGCTTCAACAATCTTACAGTAGCTTACTCGTTCTTCAAGTCGCACACGGGCTGACACACATGCACACATGCTTACTCGGGCTTACAGGCTTGCACGGGCGCAAACACACTTCACCAGGTTTGCAAGGAACTTCAGTGATATCCATGGCGTACACCGTCAGTTTACTGACTTTACCTAGGATAAATCATAACACGCCTCTTCCACTGATGAGTCACTGACAGCAGACATGTGACACACTGCTCCAATAAGATTACAGTGTTTTATACATACACACTCATGATGTCACCTATCTTCTACGCTGATAGTCCCCTTAACCTACTCTTACACTGTAGAGGCTTGGCCCATATGGCATGACAAATTGTGCTTCACTATCCTCAGCCTCAATTGCATAGGATTGCCTACTAATGCTTGGTTACATCTCTGAGTGTGCGCTTCCACACATAGCAACCACTACTCAGTAGCCATGTTGTCTTCAGCTTGCCATTCACCTGCATGACGCAATAACTTTTAACTGACATTACAATTTGTATGTATATTTTACATATTTGTCTTGTTTTGTATGCACAGCGTGTACTCGCTACGCTTAAACACCGGAGATCGGGGGAGGACAACTAGAGTTTTATTAATTTCCAATGGGAATACATGCCACTGGCCTTATATTTGGCCATTGGCATGCTTCTTCAACTAAACCATCCTTTATTTGCAGATGACATTGCTCCGTTTAGCTACTTGCAGAACGTTACTCGGTTAACATCCGTGTACATTTCTGCACATACCTCTACTCTTGCACGGACAGCTTACTGTTTCATGTATCGCATATTTTACATCATTTGCATAGCTTTCACCTACAAATGGGGTAATTTGCATATCCTAACATTGTCCGTGCAACGTTCGTTTGAGGGGCTGTGTTACACGCCCCTACAGGATATTGCTGAATAGCTCGGCGGACATCTTGCCTTGCTCTACTCTTACTCTACTCGTACACCGACCAAAGCTTCGTGAATCCTGGCCTAAGCTTTGATGTGTGCTAATATGTCTATTTGTGGAGTAAGCATGGCTGTAGGTATGTTTTGACCTGCTACGTCTGTCATTTCTACAGAGCACCTCCCACTTTCATCATTTGTAGAGGTGACAGCCCTATAGGAACTATATGTACAGCTGTGACATTTGACAAGTCCACACATACCTGCGGTCAATACTAAACTGACTACTTCAGCACTTTTCATACCTTCAGATTTGTCTTGTAGTGGTATAGTCGATGATACTGTTTCCTATAACATGTATCTGTTTCTGATACAAGATATGTCATTTTATTACACCACTACACACAATATATGGAGAAATCACAGGCCAGATGCCATTACATTCCTTTTGTAGGACACACCCGCCCAGAGTGTTGTGTTCCTCACAAAAGCCAACAGGTGCTGATCAAAACATATTCTGCTATCATCTACCTTATGTGTTCGACGGTATTTGCGCTTTCCGTCAGTGGCAGAACTCACATGCGTGTGTGGGAGACTGAACACTGTATCGGGGCACTGCATAGCACCCTGAGGGACACATTTATGTTGTTTCTATTAACCTTCCACATTGACTATCACAGGGCATTAGTATTCATCCAGATTTGTCGAGGTACATGCTTTTGACTTATACATGTTTTGTCATTTGTCATCACGTCTTTCTTCACACCTGTCCACCTAATCGCACTAGTTCTGTACATTTATTTAGGTCAGGGTTACCTTCATACCTCTCAACTGTACACATTTTGGGTAAATGTCCCGAACTTAGACGTCTGATTTTGTTCCTTTTTTAATAATATTGTGCCTTTCTGGTAATTTAGTGGGAAGTCATTTGGGACTGTGGGGTTAGACAATAATGACAGACATTTGTTGTTTACAATTAATAACCCTCAAAACATTCATACTATTGACTGATCCATTATTCTATCAACGTTCTGACTTTGTAAGAGGAATATTTGAGATATTCCCTATTTGTACTTATTTTAAAATGCCTTTGTCCAGATGTCTTATTCTGATTGAGAGGTATGGTTACCATCTTATTCATACGCATGTACGTCCATGATAATCGCTTACACGACACTAATATAACTCCCTACGTCTTCCCCCAATAGTTTACATGATATCCAGTAGATGGGTTCTTCATTTTAGGAAGTTAGAGGCGTCTGCTATACCCACATAGGTATATTAATCACTCCCATGGGGCGGACCTCATAAATCTGTGCCAACCAACACCTAGGCACCTAGGCCCATTATTGCATACCCATGATTCCCAGACCTGACACCCCTCCACAGTAGTCATAACACATATTTAATGTGAGCGATAATAAAGTATGACGACACTTCTAAGCACTATCCACTCTCCGCATGTCGGTACATATGTCTTACATTCTGTCAACCCATGTGTTATTACACTTGCACAAGCTACTGTTGCATGTACAGCTATATTGTAGTTGCGGATGACACTTCTTTGCAGCAATCATTACAGGACAGTGCGTTTATAGATTCACTATTTTTGGAGTCCTGCAAAGGACACCTATATCCATGTTTAAAGAGTAGGACTTACAGATCTGGCACACTGATACTTTCCGGGCAGTAGTTTTGAGAGCAGCAGTGTATTTACCTTAATTGCATGTCTGTTATGTGTATCCATACTAGCTATGGTGTAACCTATTTATGTACATGTGTTATATCTACGAGGACATTTGTTTATATGTTTGTTAGGTATATATCAATTGATGTTGTATGTGTTTGAGTGTATATATATATATATATATATATATATATATACATATATATATATATATATATATATATATATATATATATATATACATATATATATATATATATATATATATATATATATATATATGTCTGTACATTCTTTATTTCATATATTTATTTAGTTTAAGTCTGTGGATATATATATCTATACACAAATGTATATATCCATATATAGACATTACGTGTAGAAACCAGCATTCATTTGCTATGCTGTGAGCGGATTACACACACAGGCGCACTTGCATTTCCTTATTGTGGGTTACGCGCAGGCGCACATGCATATCCTTATTGTGGGTTACATATGTTTACTAAGTCTTTGTGCTTACGTGGGCTTTATTACTTGTGACAGTACCAGTAAAATATCTGTAATCCGGTTAACGGACATATGCGAAACACACGTTCACCTTTACATATTTAAATGTCTGTACAGCACAGACGCATTCATTACACTTTAACATTATATGTGCTGTAGTCGTAGTTGAACCGGGACTGCATTCACGTTGGCCGGATGCTGTAACCACTATACGTTTGGTGTTCTGACTCATTTATATGCATACCCATAGTACATAGCTACATTAACATATGCCTCACCGCTTCACTTACGACACAGGCATCCATTCTCCTGCTGGGAAAAATGCGGTACTACATATTACACATTCCCTATTCCCTACTGCTCTGGACCCAAGCTGCATATTTCATCACTGCAGGGATTTTCAGAACCCAAGGCTTATAGTCCTGACACATACAAGTCTTTAATTGTCAGGGTGTTCATGTGGTGATCTGGGTTTAGGCTTGTCCGCCTGGTGAACGGAACTGACCTGACCATGTTCAAATGTCAGACAAAGCACATGGACAGAGTTTGTCCATTTTAAACATTTTATCTGTGTTTACAGACACAGGTGTTTGGGCACCTGTCAGCAGCTTATAATGTTGGCAATACATAATATGGGTGGGGGTAGTTACAATACATAATCCACGGTGTTGGTGTTCCCATTCACATTATTTTACCTGTGTTTACAGACACAGGTGTTTGGGCACCTGTCAGCAGCTTATAATGTTGGCAATACATAATATGGGTGGGGGTGGTTACAATACATTATCCACGGTGAGTGGTGTTCACATTCACATTTGACTATTTCCTGTATTCATTCATACGAGGATTATTATTTTGGACATGAATTAGCTATGAATTAACTACAGGTATGCAGTAGTACAGTAAACATATGTGAAGGTTTGTTACAGTAAGAATGTACGGACCTCTGTAATACTCGGGGACTACCCCACATCCTTCACAACATTTCATGCTAATGTACATACTATTATTCTGTGAACTTTCGAAGTTTGTGAGAGCAGTACTTACATCTATCCCTATTTGTCCACCCGTCATTTTAGGCTTTGTCCAGATTTTGTTGCTGTAATAGGTTGAGTGGTGGTGTCGGTATGTGATTGGGTTGAATATATACTGTCGATAATTCAGTGGGGAGTAGGGTTACCACCTCTTCCTCTTTGTGAGGGGGAAGTCCCACTTTGGACAGTTGTGTCCTGCGATGACACCTAAGACATGGCAAGTGTCCTGTGATTTTAAGACACAGGTATATTTCTTATTTTCTTTAATAGTTGCTTGATACAGGTATTTTGTATCTGAAACACATAACTATTATTTGGGTTAGCATAAGCTATTCACATGCTATGACATAAGCTTTTATCTTGGCAAACAAGTGTAATTCTGTCCTTTGCACTGGCCAGGGTATGTTTTATCCTGCAAATTCTCACATTTCTACAAGGGATGTCCCACCTTGGGCATCTGAACAGGTGGCAACCCTAGTGGGGAGACCTGCATGGTGGACAGCTGTTCCATCCTGCGTAGTATGTTTTGCATGTCTGTGTAGACACTGAACAGTACCGTGACTACACATACATGTTTTGTCCAGATGTGTACAGTACTGGACACCGTGGCGTGTAAACAACTCTGGGGTTTCAACAGGTTACTTATCCCACGCGGGATGTACACACATTTTGCTGAAACATGAACGCACGGGCATTTGGATTTACGTAACTGTGATGGGATGTTTACAAACGTGGGATACATATTTGCAATCCTGACACTGCCTAGGATGATACTTCCTACTACATATGGGGAATACTCGCTATGTGTAGGTGTACGGCTGCGCAAGGCTGGTAGCTGGATTTGGTGGACATTCGGACATGGGTGCGGGTTATGTGCTATACAGGGGTTGTTGCGTATTGCATTTGCATGCATGGGTTCTGCTTTTGGATATCCCGGTTCCGCATATAGCATCCTATGTGTATGTGCCGTTACGTTCCTGTTCATGTGTATAGCACATTTTAATATACATATGTTTGTGTGTGTTTGGTATACAATTTGGACTGTCAGGTTTCTTTACGGTTGTTATATAGCCACAACTGCCCAGCTGTGTACTATCACTACCACTGTGGGACTGCTGGTGACCATGCCCATGGGGCTAGACGTGTGTATTGGCGGCGCGCTGACATGATGCGCTTCACTTCCACTGGGTATAACTACTGACAGTGCAGTACATTACGGACACACGATTTTAAATATCATTTGTTCCATGGACGGAAACTCATATTGTGTTGCGTGCATTTCTGTTTGGTTCTCCATTTTGTGTGGCCGGGAACTGTCTTGCATGCTTTGCATACGTTTCATTATCCACGGACACTGATAGGTGCGATTACTATTGCAGGCAGGCTATAATATTCAGCAGTTTAGGTTGCTCATCGCCAGCCGACATTGACACGCTTAGTAACGCCCCATGCACTCGCGCACGTGTCCTATGCACGTGGATGTGGTGGCAGCGCACCTTCATTAATATGCATATGGCGCTACTACACCATATATACGCCGCACGGCCGGCGCAGGCCTTACACCGGCCTTGCGCCGAGCTTCATGAATCTGGGGGAATGTCATCTGTGCAAGCATGTCTGGCTGAAATTTTGTACATAATTTCAGATTATCCTATGTATTATATGTCAGCATGACTAGCTATGACGTTGTATATAAGTTCTTAAATGTTGATTTGTAATCTGTCTGTACAGAATGTTTTAAAGACTTAAACATTTCTAACTGCACATATTTCTGAAGATGATTCTAAATGCTGACTGTCTCAGAATCAGCTGATCTGCAGATGATATCATCGGAATGTTGACAGTTGCTATGTGTTACTGTCAGAGGCTGAAAGACAGGAAGGAACTTTAGAAAACAACTGTTGGGATTTTCAAAATATGAAATGAAAATTAGGACTGGAGCAGTTATGCCAGTTATGATAGTCTATAAAAGACTGTTGAAGTCATTCACTGTCAGATAACAGCCAGTTACAGTTGCCAGTTGTTGTTTACAGTTGTACTATGCAGTGGATACACAAAAGGACTCATCAAGAACTGTAAGCCTGCCTTTGCTCTGTTGTAATAATTCAGTTTAGATCAGGGACAGTGTTCATTAGTCAGATAGGAAAATTATAACTAATCAGTTAATGTTTTTCTAAATGTTACATTTCTATCCTTCAGTATTTATTTTATTTTCCTGGTGATTGAGTTCTGTTTGTTTATTGGAAATTACTGTTTTATATTTATTTAATCTTTTTGTTCATTATTAAATATTTTTATTAATTTACATTGTGGCTGGGCAATCAGTGTTTTCTTTAGTGATTTGAGAGTGCTTACACTTGTCTTAATAGGTTCATAGATTAGTACTAAGCTAACTGCCCTTGTGAGCCATTTTAAGCCTAGCCAGTTATCCCTTGTGAGACTCCAACCCTACACCTTGTGTTTGTAAGGCAAACACCTTAACCATTAGGCCACCCTCCCAACTAATATGTTCCCAGCTACTCTAAAAGCCTGGCTACTTTAAATCATTTGCTATCATTTGCTTTAATATCTAATTTTCATAATTGGACACCCTTTTAAAAGGCCATGTAGGTTTTCTGATTGGTGGCAGTGTGTTACCGTATGATTTTGGGGAAGGGGCACAGTTGTAAATCTGTATCAGGTTTTCCCAGAAGTGTTTGGATGTGTGAGATTTAATTTATTTAAGTGTGAGTGTATCAGAGGTCTTAAACTGGGACATGTTGCTCTAAAGTGTGTAATAAGGAGTTATATTTGGGGTGGACAGAATTATACAGTCATTTCCAGGTTATAGAGCATGTTCCTGTTGTGCTCTTAGAGGAAATTGGGAAATAATTTTACTCCTGTTTAAGTGGCAGTCTCATATTGGAGTCAGTAGTGAGGACTGAAGCTCCTTAGTTACTGACCCAGGATAGTAAGAGACATCACATTATTGTTCGCAGTCCAGTGGAGTACTGACTGGATGTTACATTATTTGGTGGCATTGGTGGGATTTTTAATTGGACTTCAGTAGCCTGTGGGTACATTAAGATTTGCACTCTCGACAGCCACAAAGTAAACATACAGAATGTCAGTTCACCACAGTTTTATTTATTTTTAGTTAGTCAGGGGCAGCAGGCAAAGATATCAGCTGAAGACTATATTAAGCTGACAAAGAACCAGTTCATCAGGGAGTGTGAAGCCAGAGGACTGCTGCATACCAACTTGACTAAGGAAGCAACAATTTTAGCATTACTTGCAGCTTCAGCTCAAACCAGCTGTTCAGAGGATATCCAGTTTGGTACTGGGGATGTGCAGCCTCCCGAGACAGGACAGTCCACATTTTCTTTGGTAGACCTGAGAATCTGTCTGGAGTTAGAGAAACTGTACCTGGAGACTGAGGTAAAGGTAAAGCAGCATCAATATGAACTGGAGGCCAAACATTTATAAGCCAACAAAAATGAGAGACAACACTGGCATGATGTGGAGCTTCTTACCCTTCAAGAGGGTTATGGAGGTAATGGGGAAGGTAATAATTGGACCCCAGAAGCTGTAAAGGTCAGTAAACTTTTTCCTCAATACAGGCATGGGGATGACTATGATAGTTTTATTCATATATTTGAGAGGGTATGTAGACAGCATGATGTTGACTGTAAGCTCTGGGTTAGGCTCCTGACTCCCTTACTGCATGGTAAAGCTGTTCATGCCATGTCAAAACTGTCCGATGTAGATTGTTTGAATTATGATTAAATTAAGAACTGTCTTCTTGATTGTTTTAAACTAACACCTGAAGCTTATAGAAAAATGTTTCATGAACATAAACGCAAAGCACATGAAAGTGTGCATGATTATATTGCTGATTTAAGTACTTACTTTCACAAATCTGTGAGTGGGTGTCAGCTCACCACTTTTGAGGGACTGACAGACATTTTGGTGAGGGAACAAGCCCTCAGTACTTTACCTGGTGACATGAGAATCTGGTTAACAGAGAGTGTAACTCTGCAGAGGAGATGGGAAGAAAAGGGGATCTCTACTTAGCAAGCAGAGCACCAATGCATTAGAAAGGGATACCCAATGCTGCACATGGACATAAAAGAACCCACAGGGGCAGTCTAAACCACTCCAACAAAGCACACCAGTAACCGGGGAACTACTAGTCCAAGTACATGGTTAAGGATTAGATGTTGCAAATGTAACCAAAGAGAGGGGCCACATAGCAGTCAAATGTTCATCAAGGCAAGGTGAGAAACAAAAGGTGAGGGGGCCAGAAAGTGGGGATGACAAACTGCCAGTGGAGTTAATAATGCCATTGTAAATAGATTGCCCAGGAGAGGAGTGGGATGATATTTCCAAGCAGACCCATTTTTCTTAAGCGTGGTTTTTCAAGGGTCACTTGAAAACCATGTTTGAATCATTGGCAGGAAGAAATGTGAAGCAATTAGACACTGTCATATGTGCTAGCATGTCTGGCTGAGTTTTTGTACATAATTTGAGATTATCCTGTGTGTTATATGTCAGCATGACTAACCATGATGTTGCAAATAAGTTCTTACATGTTGATTTATAATCTTTTTGTACAGAATGTTTTAAAGACTTGAACATTGTTCCTTTACATTTGTGAAGAAATGACTGTCTCAGAATCAGTTGATCTACAGATGATATCATCAGAATGCTGACAGTTGCTATGTGTTACTGTCAGAGACTGAAAGATAGGAAAGAACTTTAGACAACAGCTGTTGGTTGATTTTCAAAATATGAAATGAAAATTAGAACTGGAACAGTTGTGACACTTAAGCTAGTCTATAAAACAGCCTGATGAAGACAGTTGAAGTAAGTTGTCAGTTAACAGCCAGTTATAGTTGTCAGTTGTTCACAGTTGTACTGTGCAGTGGATACCCAAAAGGACTCACCAAGACCTGTAAGCCTGCCTTTCCTCTGCTATAATAATTTAGTTTAGATCAAGAACAGTGTTCTTTAGTCAGACAGGAAAATTATAACTAGTCAGTTAAAGTTTTTCTAAATATTGGATTTCTACCCTTCAATATTGATTTCATTTTCCTGGTGAGTGAGTTTTTTCCTGGTGATTGAGTTCTGTTTGTTTATTAGAAATTCCTGTTTTATATTTATTTAATCATTTTGTTCATTATTAAATATTTTTATTAACTGACATTGTGGCTGGTCAATCAGTGTTTTCTTTAGTGATTTGAGAGTGCTTATACTTGCCTTGATAACTTCCCGGGCCACTCTGAAAGCCTGTCTGCTTTAAGTCATTTTCTAACATTTGTTTTAATATATAATGTTCATAATTAGACACTCCTTTAAAAGGGCATGTAGACTCTCTGATTGGTGGTAGTGTGTTACCATATTATTTTGGGGAAGGGGCACAGCTAGAAATCTGTGTCTGGCTTTCCCAGAAGTATTTGGATGTATGAGATTTAATTTATTTAAGTGCGAGTGTATCAGGGGTCTTAAACTTGGTTCACATTGCTCTGACGTATGTAATAAGGATTTATATTTGGGTTGGACAGAATTATACAGTCCAGTCCCAGGTTATAGAGCATGTTCCTGTTGTGCTCTTAGGGGAAGTTGTGAAATTTTCCTGTTTAAGTGACAGTCTCATATTGGAGTCAGTAGTGAGGACCGAAGCTCCTTAGTTACTTACCTAGGATAGTAAGGGACGTCAAATTATTGTTGGCAATCCAGTGGGGTATTGATTGGACATCACATAAATTATGAAAGGTTTTGTGGTATTCAAAGCATGTGAGAATATGTTATGGTATTACTTTAAAAACATTTAGAGTCATTGATCACTATTTATTATTACTGTGCACAACAGCATAGGATTATATGTGCCATAGAATGACATATAAAACAATTATAAACAATGAAACACAATTATGACAGCCTCCTTTCATGAACACACTCCACTGTATGTAAACCACTTAATCCCAATGCCAAAATGATCCCCACCCCAGTGTATGCCATTAACTAATGGTGACACCACTATAATCCCAGTTTGTCTCAGTGGCATTAAGTTGCAAGATGAAAGCAGTGGACTTTACAGTAGTATTGCACTTGGCAGCACAACATTCATAGGTTCATAGGCAGAGACGGATCCAGCACTAGGTGACCTAGGCAGTTGCCTAGGGACCGCTGGCTGGGGGGGGATACTTGCCCGGGGATGCCACAACATTTCATTTTAATTAAAAAAAAAATAAAATTTCTTCCTTAAGGACACACTCTGCATGAGTCATGACCCACACACACACACACACACACACACACACACACACACACACACACACACACACATCCACACTCTACATTAATCATACATACGCACTTAACTTTCCCTTTGTCCTGCTTATTTTCACATGGAATTCAAATGAAGAACAACTGCACAAGCCAGCCAATATATTCTTTTGGTTAGTGTAGGGGGAAAGGTGTGTGCATGTGTGAAATGCCCCTATTTCAGCTAACAGGTTAGTTAATTAACTTGCCCAGGTTTAAACACTGTACCTTAGTTACAAGGGACAAGAGCCTGAATCCTCTACACCAACTACAAACTGCTCACCTAACTATTGGGGTGCATATTTAAGGCATTTGAGCTTCACTGCATTTTCAAGAAATCTGAGTTTCAGTTCATTTTCAAGTAGCTCAAAAAAAAAATATATATATATATATATATATATATATATATATATATATATATATATATATATATATATGTGTGTGTGTGTGTGTGTGTGTGTGTGTGTGTGTGTGTGTGTGTGTGTGTGTGTGTGTTTCCATCCAGCAAATGAAGCCTCAATACCTTTTCCTTCTACAAGTAATTCTCTGGTTGAGCGTCTGTATACACGGATACTGAACACTTGGCAAAAAGTAAGGGATTGTAATTTAAACACCAGCCAGAGCTCTAAACTATTCTGTCCTTTTTCTTTTGCTCACAAAATATCCCTGATTTAAGTTACAGTACATTTTCAAGGAATTATGAGTTTCAAGGAAAGAGAAGTTTACTGTTGCTCATGCTAGGTCTGTCTTCAGTGAGCAACTGCTTTGCTTATCAAATGTCAGTTAGTGTTTGTCATATAAAATTTAAAATCAATGGTATTAGCAGAAGAGGTAGCATACTTACCTTTAGTGCAGAAGGCTGTGGGTTCTTTTCCCACACCATGTAGATGGATTGCTCCTACTGTGGTGTTCTTTAAGGGAGAATGGGAGTGCTGCGCTCCTGAGTGTGTCCTCCTTTGAATGAAATGCCTAATAACTATGAAACTGCTGTTGATTTGTCAGCCATTTTCTAAAATATGAATACATTGTCTAAAGCTAGAAGCAGAATCTTTACAATGTACTTAATGGACAGTCGGCACATGCCTAGCCAGTATATACTCACTGTTTTTAGAATACTGCTTTCAACCACTCAGTCCACCAGCCAGTCTTTACAATAAAAAGGTATGCTTCAGGTTTACGCTGTCTCACTTCTGCTTCATGAACCACAGAACAGTAAATGTGTTCACTGTCTAGAATAACCCTTCCTGTCAAACAGCCCTTAATCTAGTAAATGCATTCATTGTCTAAGCTTAGCACTTCCTATTTCTTATAATATAATGTTTTTAATATTTATGTATAGAGTTGTCTCTGATCCCTTTAGTGGGGCTCTTACAGCTATGGTGAAATGCTTAAATATGCTTAAATGTTTATGACCTAAGCACAGCATACTGAGTGAGTCACAGTTGAGCTGCTTATTAGATTATTTAATACCAGTGGAATTTCTCCAAAGTGTCATTACATATATCAGCATCATACAATCTGCACAAGCATGTATAGACCTGCTGCATTTAAGACAACCACATAGAGCTGTACATTGCTGGGGAGGGTAATTACACATTGATGAGTGAGCCATAACTCCTCCACTACTATGGTAAGGTGAGCAATGACTGCATTACACTCTGGTACAGCAGGGTGTGATGAACTAGCCGGGGCCCATAATAGTGCTTTACCCACCAACATGACTGGCGCCACCACTAGGACACTACTTGGTTGGACATATGTTATAGCATGGCATGACATGACACATGTTAACATCCCTGTGTGACTGATTTTTATGAAGCATTAGGGTATAAAAATGTTATACCTTACTGCAGCATTCCAGCACCAGCAAGATGGGAGTTTTATGCATGGGATCACCCAACCCACTGGAAAAGTACAGTGTAATAAAACTAATGGACTTTTGTCTTACTGTGTCATAAAATGTTTGTTCACAAATCCCACCGTAGTCATTATGCCACTTTATAATAGTGTTTTCAGAACTGTATCTTGTAACAGATATACAGTTTCCTAACATTCTGCACATTTCTAGGTGAAAAGCTACCATTTCGGTAGACTATTGCAACAATAGTGTCTTGAATGAAATATTTGTCTTCTACCTAAATTGCCCAACAAAACTGAACTTTTTTGTGTCCCTTTTATGCCATTTTGAGATATTTTGCACCAGGATGTTGACCACTTTCTCTTAACAATCTGTGGAAATATTGGAGACACAGTTGTGGTATGACAAACTTTCAGTCACCTGCTTTATCTGCTGATTACAGAAGACATGGCAAGCGGTGTTACCATAGGGTCTATATTATTTCAGCGAACTCTTAAAATAGCGAATGCTGTTTAATCAACCCAATAAAGTCAAAATCCCTAAATCCCAAACACACAGAACAGCTATTTTTTTCCCAGGGAAAAAAATCACTGGGCTGTGTTCGGGACTTTGCCATTTCCTCCACTGTAGTGCGATCCCAGATTTGGAATATTTAAGTGGGGGGTGTGGAGGGTACAGTCCCCCACATTGGGAGGTGTGGGGGTGAAGCCCCCCCACTTTGTTTT
The DNA here is from genome assembly GCF_019279795.1 of Protopterus annectens. Lineage (NCBI taxonomy): Eukaryota > Metazoa > Chordata > Ceratodontiformes > Protopteridae > Protopterus > Protopterus annectens. Next base: position 612,767,190 of record NC_056732.1, on the reverse strand, counting down.
GTGTTTGGATTTTTTTTTTCTTTAATGAATCAGCGATTTTTTTTCCTGGGAAAATAAATCGCTGTTCCGTGTGTTCGAGATTTAGGGATTTCGACTTTATTGGGTCAATTAAACAGCATTCGCTATTTATTTTAAGCGTTCGCCGAAATAATATAGACCCTTACCATACACTGCCTGAAAACTGTATGGATGATGACAGCTGATGGAAATGGACTATTGTGTCAAAATTCCAGATTTGCAATGGCACTTTCTACGGACTACCCACATTTTAAATACCTACTGTACATCTTAAGTGGACTTGTGTCACTCTGAACCCAATAAAGGCACATTTTCAGATTTCAAGGTATACTCTCTTGAGGTTTCTGTCTCTAGAATTCAAATATGAAAGAAGATTGTAAAGACTGATAGAAAGTCTCTCTCTTTAACATATACCAGGATTTGCATAAATGTTTATGAGTTTAGAGGAGGAAAAAAACATTGAGTGTATTTCTCCATATTTGAAATGCATAGTGTGATGCAATCCATCTAAAAAATAGAGACTTAAAAAGACTTTCACATGGAAGCTTTTGTGTGCACACGTTTTCTCAATACTGTATACATTTTCCACAAAAAAGATAATGCATTTTCAAATTCCAGATTCAATCATGTACCTTGTAGACCAATCAGCATTTTCATGGGATCCACAGAGTTCATAGCAGATTCAAACAGTAATGTGATAAGTACTGCCTTTTATTTCTTTCTTTCATCATTGCCTATAGTCATTACAACATATGTCCTGTTAGTTAGTTAGTTAGTTAGTTAGTTAGTTAGTTAGTTAGTTAGTTAGATCATTTAATACCAGTCATCCAGGGGGAGCAACTTTCCTTGAAAAAACCTCTGCAATGATTGAAAATAATTTTAATGACAGCTCTTTTTCTCTAAAAATATGATGGGCCATAGTTTGGACAGCTGTGGCCTGTTTTACAGAAATGTCTATCAGTCTCTTGTCTATGTTATATAGACATTTTTTACCCTGTTATACAAAACAGATTAAACTGTGCAATACACTAAATTGACCTCAAAACTTAAACAAAACATAAACATTTGTAAGCTAATAGATATAACTGTTAATCCGATTGCCCTTCAGCTAGTTGGATGTGACTAATACAGTCCCACGTTGATCTAATGCCATTATTCTACTCTGTCATCTCCCAAACTGAATCAGTACAATCATGGAAAGAAAAGATTGCCAGAGATGCTGTGTTATACATGGTGTGACATTTTCCTGTATGCCTGTCTTTTCATGGGTGGGCAAAGACTGGTAATTATGGAAGGCGACTGACATGGATTTAGTGGGCAGCTGTAGGAAGAACTTATCCTGAGTGTTAGTTTGTAAGAGTTGTCTGTTTTACAGTACAGTCTCATTAGTTCTGTTCCTGATAAGGTGGGATTCATGCCAGTTTGTCATATCATGGCTATGGTAATATTTTGTGAAGTAATGCACAAAAAACCAAAGACAAGCAAAGAATAATCCACGACCTTGAATAAAGGAACCAGAACTCTGCTAAAGTCCACAAGGCTGTATTTTTATTTCTGAAGTGTTCCAAAAGTCACAGATAAAATCACACTGAAGTGTTCCAAAAGTCACAGATAAAATCACACAAGCTTTACGCTCAGGCAGTCCTGAGCTTTATCAAGTGAAAACAAAATGCAGTATGCAGTAACCTCCATTAAATAGCCTAGCAATTATACAATTAATTAATTAGTAAGTCTAGTACTAAGGTGTGGTGCTTTGGAGTTGGATGTTAAAAAGTTAGTCATTATACCAACTCAAAAATGAAATGTTTGCAACAACATCTGCACTTAAATAAAAATGACTAACCATAAAAAACATTTTAAAATACCAGTTTCCTAGGTTTCAGAACATAAAAGTCTGAAGTCTGGTTGGGGTTGTAGATTGTTAAGGAATATGCTTAAAGATGTGTTTGGATTGTCAGTGAATTGTTAAAAATTTTTTTTCTTTTTATTATTACTTTGCACTGATAAAGACATGCAATAAAATGTGCGCCCATCCATATACCATTTCATATAGAATTTGATTTATTAGTCAGAATCCTAAAACCGTGGATGTTCAGTAATTTAATATGCTGTGTGGGGATGCTGTAGTATGAAGGGGTCAAGTATGAGAGTTATAACCTAGCCCTCCTAAGCTTGAGGACCGGTTTAATGCTGATCATCCCATTCAGACCTGGTGGTTTCCCTGCATTCAGTCTCAACTGCCATAATAGTTCACGGTAGCCCAAGGTGGATTCCCAGTCACCACCTCTTGCATCTGGCTCAACCTGTTCCAGAACTAGAAACTGAATTTTGGGATCTGGGCAGGAGAGTGAGTGTTTATAGAAGGCATTGGTTTCCTTCTTCCTGGTCATGTCATAAAGATGCTCGTAGATACATTTCCTTAATTCCCTCTCAGTTTTGCCCACATAGAAACTTTGACAGTTGGTGCACATCCCCAAGTATCGACCCTCTAGAGGCACAGGTGTAAAATCCAGTGGGGTGTATCTTGTAGTTCCTAGACGGGAGGTATGGTGCTGTTTCTTTAGATATGGCATGACATTGGGCACAGGCACCACATCTGAAAGTGCCCAGCCTTGGTTGTTTTACCTTCATCTTTTTTCTTTGATTTCTTTCAAATAATTCCTTTAGATTGGCCCCTCTTTTACGAACAAAACTGGGTTTAGGTGGTATATAGTCTTTTAGTTCTTCAAAGAGGGTTAAAACCGGCCAGTGATGTAAGATTGTTTCTTCCAATTCATAGGAATTTGATGAGTATGTGTGTGCAAAACTGTTAGTGTGAACAGCATCCTTGTTTTGTGTATTGTTGGTCACTGGTACAAACCCCCCCCCCTAGTATTGGTTTGTAGAAAAAAACAACACCACAAACACAGATAGGGCTAGTGACACATATGACAGACAAGAGGAACCCCTTAGAAGAAGTGAAAGGCTAGCAGAGAAGAACAGAAGGGGTACTAACAACCAGGATTTTCAGCAGAACCCCGGCCAGACCGGGGTTTGGGGACAGAGACAAAGACAGGCACCGAGGTCTTGGAATTTTGTTCACTAACAAACCACCACACACCCACTACCCTAACATCCCTGGATGACCCTACAACTGACCAAGCCCCAAATCTGGGTTTACACAATCAAAACCCTACTAATATTGAGGGTAACTGCACTATTTTAAGGAGAAACAACTTTGCCATATACAATTACATGGACATGAACCTTCCTACAAATGCTTTTGATATTTTCACCGAGGGTTACATTTTGTCCCAACTAAACCCATGAATTTAACACAAGCTCTGATAGATTTAAAAATGTTTACCAGAGCTTTAAATTTAAATTTGATTTTTAAAGGGCAAACACTTAATGCAGCAGGCCCAACGCATACAAGTCTCTTTAACCCCCCACTACACCCAATAATTCTCTTCTTTGAAAAGTTAGTGGAGAATGACTTCAGGAAAGTATATAATAATCAAGAAATTCTACTTCATCCAAATTTTTCTGAACAAGAAATGAATTTTATTGAACACTTGCATGAAGAAAAAATCAGGGTCATGAAACCTGATAAAGGAGGGAATTGTCCTTATGTTCTCAGAGGACTACGAAGCCCACATGCACATTATGTTGCAGAATGACTAACAATACGACGGTTTCTAAACGAGATCAATATAGCCTTTGCTGAGATTAAGTACTATCTTACTGACCTTCTATTACAACAGGCCATCAATGAAAAGGTCTATAACTACTTACATGTGGAAAAGCCCAGAATACCAGTCATCTTTGGGATACCTAAAACCCATAAAGGAATAAATCCACTACAATTCCGGCCGATTGTATCAGGAGCAGGTGGAGTGACTGAGCCCTGGGAAAATTTATTGATTACATGACTAAAGAATACACGCCTTTATTGTCCCACGTTTGCAAGGATTCTTGGCACTTCCTCCGGGACATTCCCACCTCTTGCTACTCCCCAGACACCTTAATGGTCACAGTGGACATCAAAGATCTGTTTTCCAGCATCCCTCATCAAATAGGTTTGGAATGGTTTGCCCAATTTCTAGGCCAGAAGACAACCCTTAGCAACAAAATGTCCAACTTGCTTACCGAAATGATGGAGATGGTTTTGTCCAACAACTTCATCTTTTTTAATGGTGAATTATACCGCAACGCAAGGTTGCCATGGGGCATCTTGTGCATCCTTCACATAAATGTAATATTGCACATGTGGGAGCATACATTCGTTCTAATACCCCCATGGAAAGATCACATTCTGTTCTACAGACGCTATTTGGATGACATCTGTATTTTATGGTCTGGCTCTGAAGGAACCTATCTGAATTCCTTATACACATCAATTCAACAACGAATTTCCTACAATTCACACACACAGTGGATCAGCACGAACTTCATTATCTGGACATCACTCTTTACAAGGACTACAATCAGAAAACTTTCCATTCCAAACTACATCGCAAGGCAACATTTTCTAACTCCTTGCTACACTTGAAAGTGCCCACCCACCATATCAAAAGAGGGGATCATTAAGGGCAGCTCATCAGAGCAAGTAGAATATGCAGTACGGAGAAAGATTTTGATTCTGAGGTGGAATTTTGAAAAACTTTTTGGAGAGAGGTTACCCTCTGGAACTATTTCTAACTCTAGCAGCAGAGGTAAAATCTGCACGACATTCCCTCTACAAACCAATACTAGGGGGGGGGGTTTGTACCAGTGACCAACAATACACAAAACAAGGATGCTGTTCACACTAACAGTTTTGCACACACATACTCATCAAATTCCTATGAATTGGAAGAAACAATCTTACATCACTGGCGGTTTTAACCCTCTTTGAAGAACTAAAAGACTATATACCACCTAAACCCAGTTTTGTTCGTAAAGAGGGGCCAATCTAAAGGAATTATTTGAAAGAAATCAAAGAAAAAGATGAAGGTAAAACAACCAAGGCTGGGCACTTTCAGATGTGGTGCCTGTGCCCAATGTCATGCCATATCTAAAGAAACAGCACCATACCTCCCGTCTAGGAACTACAAGATACACCCCACTGGATTTTACACCTGTGCCTCTAGAGGGGTCGTATACTTGGGGATGTGCACCAACTGTCAAAGTTTCTATGTGGGCAAAACTGAGAGGGAATTAAGGAAACGTATCTGCCAGCATCTTTATGACATGACCAGGAAGAAGGAAACCAATGCCTTCTATAAACACTCACTCTCCTGCCCAGATCCCAAAATTCAGTTTCTAGTTCTGGAACAGGTTGAGCCAGATGCAAGAGGTGGTGACTGGGAATCCACCTTGGGCTACCGTGAACTATTATGGCAGTTGAGACTGAATGCAGGGAAACCACCAGGTCTGAATGGGATGATCAGCATTAAACCGGTCCTCAAGCTTAGGAGGGCTAGGTTATAACTCTCATACTTGACCCTTCATACTACAGCATCCCCACACAGCATATTAAATTATTGAACATCCACGGTTTTAGGATTCTGACTAATAAATCAAATTCTATATGAAATGGTATATGGATGGGCATCAAAAATATCTCACGCACATTTTATTGCATGTCTTTATCAGTGCAAAGTAATAATAAAAAGAAAAAATTTTTAACAATTCACTGACAATCCAAACACATCTTTAAGCATATTCCTTAACAATCTACAACCCCAACCAGACTTCAGACTTTTATGTTCTGAAACCTAGGAAACTGGTATTTTAAAATGTTTTTATGGTTAGTCATTTTTATTTAAGTGCAGATGTTGTTGCAAACATTTCATTTTTGAGTTGGTATAATGACTAACTTTTTAACATCCAACTCCAAAGCACCACACCTTAGTACTAGACTTACTAATTAATTAATTGTATAATTGCTAGGCTATTTAATGGAGGTTACTGCATACTGCATTTTGTTTTCACTTGATAAAGCTCAGGACTGCCTGAGCGTAAAGCTGTGTGATTTTATCTGTGACTTTTGGAACACTTCAGTGTGATTTTATCTGTGACTTTTGGAACACTTCAGAAATAAAAATACAGCCTTGTGGACTTTAGCAGAGTTCTGGTTCCTTTCTTCAAGGTCGTGGATTATTCTTCGCTTGTCTTTGGTTTTTTGTGCATTACTTCACTTGATCTTGTCTGCCATGGCCAATGGAGAAGAAACCTTTAACCCAGGAGAAACTCCTGAAATGCTGAAAAACACTACAAATGATCTTCCGTGAGCAGAGCGGAGTTCAACCAAGTACTGGTTGCACTCAAGGAGCTCACTAACTTGCTGAAACCCACCACGGCTGCTTCACCAGGGCTAGCTTGCAACCAGCAGCAAGCACTACAAAACAACTTTGGATTACCGGTAATTGCGGACCTGGAAGAGGGTACAAGCTCCACTATATCCTCCACGGACATGTCTGGCCGGATCCAAAAGAAACAACTTTACTTCGCCATGAAGCTACCAGAGCTCCTGAAACAAGCGTACAACCAGGGACCAATGGAACTAGTAATCCTGCTCTGAAACATAGAAACAAGGATGTAAACTTTACAAAATGGGCTGGACAACGCTTCACCTTTTCTAAAGGTAGTAACAACACTAACAACTTTTCTAACTTTGATCAGAGCATGGACTTGTTCAAGGACAAATTATACTCCTTAAGGAGTACACAGCTAGAGATAGACTATTTGAATGAATGTCTGAGAGTAAACGTGTCCCGAAAGGGCTACGCTTTTTTAAATTTCCAAACAATGTTCAGTATGGTACTGATTATTATTTTAACTTGTGTGAGATTTTTGATAAAGCTGGATTGGAGATGTTGCATTTAATGGTAGGGGAATATGAACTGAAAGCACAAGCATTAATGACTGAGCTAGACACTTTAAACAATGAGTTAACATCTATTACTAATTTTAGTGCTTTTAAATCAAACTATGACAAGGTTTTTGATAATGTTGATGTTTTTGTGATAAGATTCTTAACAGAAAACTAAGAAAATTAGAACGTGATCTCATTGAATACAGGGATGGCCTCTACCCTAGCCCCAATGGTTACAATAAAACTTCTTCCAAAAACAACACCACAAACACAGATAGGGCTAGTGACACATATGACAGACAAGAGGAACCCCTTAGAAGAAGTGAAAGGCTAGCAGAGAAGAACAGAAGGGGTACTAACAACCAGGATTTTCAGCAGAACCCGGCCAGACCTGGGTTTGGGGACAGAGACAAAGACAGGCACCGAGGTCTTGGAATTTTGTTCACTAACAAACCACCACACACCCACTACCCTAACATCCCTGGATGACCCTACAACTGACCAAGCCCCAAATCTGGGTTTACACAATCAAAACCCTACTAATATTGAGGGTAACTGCACTATTTTAAGGAGAAACAACTTTGCCATATACAATTACACGGACATGAACCTTCCTACAAATGCTTTTGATATTTTCACCCGAGGGTTACATTTTGTCCCAACTAAACCCATGAATTTAACACAAGCTCTGATAGATTTAAAAATGTTTACCAGAGCTTTAAATTTAAATTTGATTTTTAAAGGGCAAACACTTAATGCAGCAGGCCCAAGCATACAAGTCTCTTTAACCCCCACTACACCCAATAATTCTCTTCTTTGAAAAGTTAGTGGAGAATGACTTCAGGAAAGTATATAATAATCAAGAAATTCTACTTCATCCAAATTTTTCTGAACAAGAAATGAATTTTATTGAACACTTGCATGAAGAAAAATCAGGGTCATGAAACCTGATAAAGGAGGGGAATTGTCCTTATGTTCTCAGAGGGACTAAGCCCACATGCACATTATGTTGCAGAATGACGAACAATACGAGGCGGTTTCAAAACGAGATCAATATAGCCTTTGCTGAGATTAAGTACTATCTTACTGACCTTCTATTACAACAGGCCATCAATGAAAAGGTCTATAACTACTTACATGTGGAAAAGCCCAGAATACCAGTCATCTTTGGGATACCTAAAACCCATAAAGGAATAAATCCACTACAATTCCGGCCGATTGTATCAGGAGCAGGTGGAGTGACTGAGCCCCTGGGAAAATTTATTGATTACATGACTAAAGAATACACGCCTTTATTGTCCCACGTTTGCAAGGATTCTTGGCACTTCCTCCGGGACATTCCCACCTCTTGCTACTCCCCAGACACCTTAATGGTCACAGTGGACATCAAAGATCTGTTTTCCAGCATCCCTCATCAAATAGGTTTGGAATGGTTTGCCCAATTTCTAGGCCAGAAGACAACCCTTAGCAACAAAATGTCCAACTTGCTTACCGAAATGATGGAGATGGTTTTGTCCAACAACTTCATCTTTTTTAATGGTGAATTATACCGGCAACGCAAGGGGGTTGCCATGGGGGCATCTTGTGCATCCTTCTACGCAAATGTAATATTGCACATGTGGGAGCATACATTAGTTTTAATACCCCATGGAAAGATCACATTCTGTTCTACAGACGCTATTTGGATGACATCTGTATTTTATGGTCTGGCTCTGAAGGGAACCTATCTGAATTCCTTATACACATCAATTCAACAACGAATTTCCTACAATTCACACACACAGTGGATCAGCACGAACTTCATTATCTGGACATCACTCTTTACAAGGACTACAATCAGAAAACTTTCCATTCCAAACTACATCAAGGCAACATTTTCTAACTCCTTGCTACACTTGAAAGTGCCCACCCACCATATCAAAAGAGGGGGATCATTAAGGGGCAGCTCATCAGAGCAAGTAGAATATGCAGTACGGAGAAAGATTTTGATTCTGAGGTGGAATTTTTTGAAAAAACTTTTTGGAGAGAGGTTACCCTCTGGAACTATTTCTAACTCTAGCAGCAGAGGTAAAATCTGCACGACATTCCCTCTACAAACCAATACTAGGGGGGGGGTTTGTACCAGTGACCAACAATACACAAAACAAGGATGCTGTTCACACTAATAGTTTTGCACACACATACTCATCAAATTCCTATGAATTGGAAGAAACAATCTTACATCACTGGCCGGTTTTACCCTCTTTGAAGAACTAAAAGACTATATACCACCTAAACCCAGTTTTGTTCGTAAAAGAGGGCCAATCTAAAGGAATTATTTGAAAGAAATCAAAGAAAAAAGATGAAGGTAAAACAACCAAGGCTGGGCACTTTCAGATGTGGTGCCTGTGCCCAATGTCATGCCATATCTAAAGAAACAGCACCATACCTCCCGTCTAGGAACTACAAGATACACCCCACTGGATTTTACACCTGTGCCTCTAGAGGGGTCGTATACTTGGGGATGTGCACCAACTGTCAAAGTTTCTATGTGGGCAAAACTGAGAGGGAATTAAGGAAACGTATCTACGAGCATCTTTATGACATGACCAGGAAGAAGGAAACCAATGCCTTCTATAAACACTCACTCTCCTGCCCAGATCCCAAAATTCAGTTTCTAGTTCTGGAACAGGTTGAGCCAGATGCAAGAGGTGGTGACTGGGAATCCACCTTGGGCTACCGTGAACTATTATGGCAGTTGAGACTGAATGCAGGGAAACCACCAGGTCTGAATGGGATGATCAGCATTAAACCAGTCCTCAAGCTTAGGAGGGCTAGGTTATAACTCTCATACTTGACCCCCTTCATACTACAGCATCCCCACACAGCATATTAAATTACTGAACATCCACGGTTTTAGGATTCTGACTAATAAATCAAATTCTATATGAAATGGTATATGGATGGGCATCAAAAATATCTCACGCACATTTTATTGCATGTCTTTATCAGTGCAAAGTAATAATAAAAAGAAAAAAAATTTTAACAATTCACTGACAATCCAAACACATCTTTAAGCATATTCCTTAACAATCTACAACCCCAACCAGACTTCAGACTTTTATGTTCTGAAACCTAGGAAACTGGTATTTTAAAATGTTTTTATGGTTAGTCATTTTATTTAAGTGCAGATGTTGTTGCAAACATTTCATTTTTTGAGTTGGTATAATGACTAACTTTTTTAACATCCAACTCCAAAGCACCACACCTTAGTACTAGACTTACTAATTAATTAATTGTATAATTGCTAGGCTATTTAATGGAGGTTACTGCATACTGCATTTTGTTTTCACTTGATAAAGCTCAGGACTGCCTGAGCGAAAGCGCTTGTGTGATTTTATCTGTGACTTTTGGAACACTTCAGTGTGATTTTATCTGTGACTTTTGGAACACTTCAGAAATAAAAATACAGCCTTGTGGACTTTAGCAGAGTTCTGGTTCCTTTCTTCAAGGTCGTGGATTATTCTTTGCTTGTCTATGGTAATATTTTGACAATTTACAACTTGTCATAAAGCAATCATAGTTACTTATGGACAGCTTGTAAACTGTCAAGACTGTGGGCAGGATTCACGATGGCTTGCACAGAGTCTAAGAGTCGTGTAAGACTCCATGCAGCCATCGCGATCCAGGAACAGCCCGAAATCCCATGTAAGAAACCAGCTAAAACGTCTCTTACATGGGCAGGGAGTGGATATGCTAATTACCTCACTTGCAGCCGAAAGGCATGCAAATGAGGTAGATTAGCGATCCACGAAGCTGAAACCAGCCCGTGTAAGAGTCGTGTTAGGTGCAGAAATGTACTCAGTTGACAACTGAGTACGTTACTGCAAATAACACAATGGAGCCATGACAGCTCCAAATAAAGTGTGCATATGTAGCAGGCAGCATGCCAATGGACAAATATGTGGCCATTGGCACGGTAACCCGATGCAAACATGGTTTAAACGCAGCGCAGCCCCGAGCAAACGGGCTGCGCTAAATAAGACATAAAAATAAAGGTTTGAAACCCACAAATGTGGGTTTTATGCAATGCATGGATTTGCAATGCAGGGGCTAGCAGACCAAAAACAACATGGCCACCGTTTAGTTGTTGCTAAGGGGGGAAGCTGAGTGTAAGACACGTAACTAAGCATTAGTAGGCAATCCTATGTAAATGAGTGGTAGGATAGTGAATCACACTGTCACATAGCAAATGAGCACATTCCGTGTAGTGTAAGAGTTAGATAAGGGGGAGTAACAGAGTAGGAGATAGGTGACATCACAGGGGGGAATGTCAGGAAGAAATCAAGCTCACTGGAGCAAAGTGGTATGTGAAAGATGTCAATCACACAGCATAGAAAGAGGAGTGTCAACAGATAAGCATGGGAAAGTCAAGAAATGGAATGTGTACACTGTGGCCAACACCAAAGTTTCTTGCTGTGCGTGCATGCGCGTGTATGTGCGCTGGGAGGCACGAGTAAGACAGAGTGCGCACGTGTAAGACAGAGTAAGCATGTAGGAGCCTGTGTAAAGATGTATAAACCTGTTTGCGCTGGTGTGCACGCGTTTTAACCTGAATAAGCAGATTCTAGTCCATGTAAGCATGTGTGCGCACGTGGTAGCCACTGTGAACGTGTTTCCGCTGGTATGCGAGCTGCTCCCCCCTGAGGAAACAGAGAGGAAAAAGGAAGCAGAAGAAATAGTAGGAAGCTAGCAGGGAATACTGGTAGAGCTAGCAGGTGAAAACAATTAGAAGCAGGCAATTACACAGGCAGAATACTAGCCCAGCCCAGCACTTAAAACACTGCAAACAGCATTGCAGTATGTTTCTCTCAAGAGACACTGCAAGACAGGAGTAAGCTAGTAGAAGTGAAAACTGAAAAAGCTGCACTCAGACCAAACATGCTAGGGGCTGTCATAGCTGTTTTAAGGTGACATAGGAGACTTGCTGAGGGTGGTGACAATGCAAATGCTACCAGACAACCCACAGTGAGGAGACGGAGAAGAGTGTACAGGCCCAGGGTCACCTACCAGGGGTTACATGAGCTGGAGATAGTGGAGCGCTATAGAGTGGACAGAGACCTCCTGCAACAAATTGTTGAACTGTGCAGGCCACGCCTCACACACAGAACCAACAGAGGGGAACCCATCCCAGTGGAAACCAAGGTATGTGTTGGCCTAAGAATACTAGCAACAGGTACCTTCCAGAGACCAACTGGTGATATGATGGGGATATCACAGGCATCAGCCTCCAGGGTACTGCACCAGTTCCTGAATGCCATGTCAGCACATGTCGGTGAGCATGTATATTTCCCCAATTCCCGTGAGGTACTGGCCAGCAATATGCGTCTCTTCCATCAAATAGCGGAATACCCTGAGGTAGTGGGTGGAATAGACTGCACGCACATATGCATCAAAGCACCAGCCGGTGAGCGGGGTAGGGCCTACATTAACCACAAGGGCTTCCCCTCCATCAACTGCCAGGTCGTGTGTGATGCCCAGGGCATAATAATGAATGTGTGTGCTAGCTGCCCTGGGAGCTACCATGATTCCCATATCTGGCATTTGACGCAGCTGTACCAGACATTTGCCAATGGGGACATCCCACATGGTCACCTAGTGGGGGATGCTGGATATGCACTGGAGCCGTGGCTGATGACACCCATCAGAAATGCACACACACCTGAACAAGAACGCCATAATGAGGCACACGCACAAATACGAAATGTAATAGAGCATGTGTTTGGGCTGCTCAAGTCACGGTTCCGGTGCCTGGACACATCTGGTGGAGCCTTGCAGTACTCACCAACTACATGTACCCAAATTGTCATGGTATGTGCTATGCTACATAATATGATTCTGCGAAAACAGCTGCAGCAGGACCAGCATGGGGCCGGGACAAACAGCCCCCCACCATTGCCAAGGTCATCACAGGCAGAGCGTGACTCAGAGGAGGAACACCCTGAGCCTGCCCCAGTAGGCAGAAGGAGGCGTGCCCAGTATGGCCTGGCCTTGGCAAAGAGGCAATGCATAGCACATACACTGGCTCAGTAGGAACCCTGGGAATGATACCCCTCTCTGACTCACTCATATAGTAACAGGGACACCTAACATGACACAACCTGCTCTCAAACATGTACAGGGAGTGTAGTATGTGCATCCGACAGAGGCAGCCCTGCAGCACCACCTGAGGCATGATTGCCATGTGTTAAGCAATGTAACACCATCTAGTATATGCAAACATGAAGACCCTGCCTAACATCTCACCCTCACCAAGCATGATGCCATACTATGAAGACAACAAGATCAAGTACAATAATTGGCTGAAGTATTGCTGTTAGCAAGGGGAAACAAATGGCTGACAGCCTGGGATGACATGCTGAGCAAGACATGATGCCCCACCTGCTAGGGATGGCACGCACCCAGCACACCTGGCTGTGTGGATACTGGCAAAGGCTGTTGTCACCCCCACTGTGCCTTAAATAGGTAAGGCTGGAAACACAAACCCACCACCGTAGGTAGCACAAGGGATAACAACCTGGACGTAATGCTACCCAACGCCAGAAGTCTAACCTGCAAGGTGCATGCAGACCAAACCCACCACAGCATGGAGAATGGTAATATCTGTTCTGTAACAGAAACCTGGGTCAAGGCCCAGAAGAGCACCCTAATACTACCAGGTTATGCCTCCTACCATGCTCTACAGCTCCAAAACATGGAACACACTACAATAGGAGTGTGGCTATCAGTATTTGTCAAGGATAACCACACCCCCAGGTTGGTACCACAGCAAGAAGCAGCATGGACTATCCATGGGCAAGTAACAGTGGCTCAAACTGCGTCCCTGTTTGCAGCCTGCTACAGACCACACTCACAAACCCAGGAACCCCAGCCAGCCTTCCTGAAGACACTGCAGAGTATGAATGTCTCAACAAATACCAAACAAGGCACACACAAAGTATGACATAGGTGGCAATCCATTATGTATGGAAGAAGTAATCAGGGACCTAGGGACACAAGTGGACGGTAACCCGTCATGTGACACTCACATTGCCAGGGTGGCCAGGAAGACCTGCTATATTGCCCACCTTAATATGAAAAGATGCACATGTAGATCAAGAGAGGTCACTGTGCCCCCATACTCTTCCCTTATCAGGCCCATACGTGACAACAATGCCCCAGTTCAGATGTACCTTACCTTACACCTGCAGCAGTTAGAAAGACCCCAAATGTACCTCACCAACAGGATAAAGGGTCCAAACATTTGACATCTGCAGCCTGGCTGAAGAAACCACAGCCCAATTCACAAGCATACTGCCCAGTCAGAGGCGATGTATGCCTGATGTACAAGGCCATGTCCAATCCAGAATGAATGGACATGCTCCACTGCAAAAACCCCAAATCCAGCAGAGACACCACAGTGAGATATCTGAACCTCCACACATAGATAAATAGGATGTGCTGGAGGGACAGATCCATAACCCAGAGGCTCCTTACACTCTGGAACAGAATCCCAGTCCATGATAGGCTGAGCTCCACACTCATACTCAACAAGAGAAATCTGGTGAAGTGCATGGGAGATAGTAGGTGTACACTGGGGGCCATCCCTGTGCCACATATAGTAAAGTAAACCCTAAATGGGCATAATATGCACATTGCAAGGGGTGTCAAAACTCACACACAGTCTGTCCATGCTCAAACATGGCCAGGGCAGATAGCCTAGTATGAACCTATGAATCTATGACGATACAAATTGTGCAGGACACAAAGGATTATCACACAGCTGTCCTACCTGATGGTAGGAACCATGGTGATAATCCACAGATATGCTCTGCAGTACTCAAATATCACAAACAATACACCAAACCCACACACATTGCCAACATCCAACCTAACAGATTCTTTGCAAACTCCCCACCAACACCTTACTGCCAAATATCTATCCCAGCAGAGTGCTGGCCCCCTGACATTGCAGATGCTGAGGTAACAGCCAGCATCTACAAAGCACACCACAGCATCAATGGTACCAGATGGTGTCCTGGGTTGTGTCCAACAAGTACTGTAAGAAGAATGGAACACCAAATAGCACTACTGCACTATCAGTCTTACCACAGGATATGTACCCAAAGAGCAGTGTACAGCAACAGTGGTCCCTCACCACAAAGGTGGTGCCTGAATGGATACTGCAAACTATCACCCCTCAACCCTGACTATCTAGGTTGGCAAAGTAATGGAGAGGATGATCGTGGATCCCAGGAATAACGAGATTGGGTACCTACAGACATTGGACCCTACCCAGTGTGGCTTTCATAGGGCAGATCCTGCCCCTTACACACGTCTGACTCATGTAAAACGTGCACCAAGGCCATTGATGTGGGGAATGTGGATCACAGAGCCTATCTGGACCTTGCTAAACCCTTCCATACAATACCCTAGTTGGTCAGTACAGATAAGCTCACCAGCCTAACTATAAACCCCTATCCAAGTAGATGGGTTGCAAACCAGCTCAAGGACAGAACTGACCTGGTCAGACATGCTGCAGCCATGTCAGACTGCAAACTAGGTACAACTGGCATCCCACAAGGCATGGTCCTGGGACCTCTCTTGTATGCTGTATATGTCACATAGGTACAGGCCAACATGGAAGGACTCTGTCTGAACAGGTTCGCAGAAGACTACAAACTGCCCACCATATTGGACCCTCCAGCTGACACAAGCAACCTACAAAAGGCACACATAGAAACAGACAAGTGGTGCCACAGCCATGTCAACAAGCTAAATGCAGAATAGTGTATAGTCATCCCCTGTGGAAACACAGTACATGGCCAGAAATTACCACATAAGTGTTAACCCAGTAAGTACATCAGGAGCAATAAGAGACCTGGGGACACAAGGTGATAGATATCCTGTATGTGACAACCATGTGTCTGTAGTGGTTACAGAAACATACCATATACCCACCTAATCATGAAGGTAAGCACAGCTAGGTCAGGGTAGGTCAATGTGCCTCTCCAGTCATCCATCAGCAGTCTTACAATTGCGTACAATGGCCCTTGAGGGATGTACCTTAGCAGACACCTGCATCAACTGGAAAGACCCCACAAATACCCCACCAGGAGGATTGCAGAGCTGTAACAGATGCCATGTGTCACCTGATTAAACAAACTGCAGCTCCACACAGTGCCATACCGCCTGGCTGGAGGTGAACTGTGCCTGATGTATAAAGCCATGACCAAGCTGGTACCAATGGACATTTGGCACCATGTAAAATCTGAATGCTGGTGACCTATGCAGCTGACAGGCCTGAACCCCAGCACAGACATAAACAGGACATGCTGTACCGACTGGTCCATAACCCAGAAGCTCACTCCACTCATGACTAAACTCCCAGTACAGGTTATCCAGGGAGTCCCTCATTGACTGTCATCCAGAGGAATCATGATGACTGGATGGGAGATGGTAGGTGTACCCTGGATATCACCTGTATGTCACGGGTAGACAGAGGCACAGCACACTAACTTTGACATATGTCATGGCAAACACCAGTAAATGTGTGTTGAAGGACAAACACTCTCTGACTAGCATTACAAATGGACTAGGGCACATGGCCATTGTTTGTCACCGTCCACACAAGTTGTGGAATACATTAACAATGTCGGACAATCATGTACTATGCTGTCCATATCTGTACAAAATACAACATGGTCATATCTGCACAACTGGCCCTCAACCAGTCTGGTGTGCTCACTATAAATATTACAAGTAGTGATAGGACTGAAACCGATGATACTGTCCACCACAGTGAAAGTACTGAACCAGTACACTATACGACAATACACTGTTTGGTCAGTAGGAAAGGATGTTGACAACTGTATGCAAACTATCCCATGGCAACCCTGCAGGCACAGCATAATGCCTGTTATGTTCAGACACAAAGCAGTTGGGCAGTAAGAACACAACCTGACGTCCAACACTCAACTGTACATGTGAAATATAGATGACGTCCACACACAAACACAAATGTGGTGGACCACAGATCCCAACATAAGGAAAGTTCACACTGGGCATGCTCGCACACTTAGATAAATGAGACGTGCCAGTCAAGAAGCCATAGAAACTGTGAACTGGGCATGCTCACACACTTAGGCCATGTCACAGTTCAGCAGTTGCACACACATATCTGGCATTTGTATGTGTTAACACAGGAACCTCCCACAATACAGAAATCTGCCCAGTGCACACAGTGAAATTACAACAGAGACATAAGTAAAGTACTGGATCCCACTCATATGCAAACATCTTCCACAGTACACAAGTTGTTCATAGAGATAGGGAAAGCTATGGCAATAAAGACCCACAAACAATATATGAGCAACAGATACTTGCATCTGACAGGTAAACATATGGCCGTAGAGTGCAATACTAAGCTGTTGTCCCTAGGGAATACAGAAGGCTATCCACAGTGTATTTGGCGTCTGTTTCCACAGTACAGTAGGCCACTGTGACTGTGCAAAGTTAATGCATAGATATGCTCTCCCCTGTACTGATGGATAGTAACAGATGTACATACCTCTTCATACATAATGATGTCAGCACACTATACATATGTCGGGAGCACGAATGGTACCCCGTAATTTGAATAGCGCGCTCAGCTACTGTGTCTCCCACAAGTGTCATAATATAGTTAGGTAGAGGTTTGAATCCTGCAAGTGCTCAGTGTGTATGTGTGACTGTGGGGGGGGGGGGAGTAGTGTGTGTGTAATTCCATGTGTAAGAGAAGTGTCCCTTTTGGCAACTAGTACAACACAACACATGCTGCATATTCCACTGTCTAAACACTGATGATGTCAGCACCTTATAAGTACAGCAGGAGAAAGCAGCCCTCCCAGTAATGCAGATAGCACGCTCTGCTACTGCGTCTCTCACAAGTGTCATAATATAGTTAGGTAGGGGTTTGAATCCTGCAAGTCCTCAGTGTGTGTGGGGGAGTAGTGTGTGTGCAATTCCACGTGTAAGAGAAATGTCCCTTTTGGCAACTAGTACAACACATCACATGCTGCATATTCCACTGTCTAAACACTGATGATGTCAGCATCCTATAAGTACAGCAGGAGAAAGCAAGCCGCTCAGTAATGCAAATAGCCCACTTTGCTACTGCGTCTTTCACAAGTGTCATAACATAGTTAGGTAGGGGTTTGAATCCTGCAAGTGCTCAGTGTGTGTGTGACTGTGTGGGGGGGAGTAGTGTATGTGTGGGGGGGAGTAGTGTATGTGTAAGAAAAATGTCCCTTTTGGCAACTAGTACAACACAACACATGCTGCATATTCTACTGTCTAAACACTGATGATGTCAGCACCCTATAAGTACAGCAGGAGAAAGCAAGCCTCCCAGTAATGCAAATAGCGCACTCTGCTACTGCGTCTCTCACAAGTGTCATAACATAGTTAGGTAGGGGTTTGAATCCTGCAAGTGCTTAGTGTGTGTGGGGGAGTAGTGTGTGTGCAATTCCACGTGTAAGAGAAATGCCCCTTTTGGCAACTAGTACAACATAACACATGCTGCATATTCCACTGTCTAAACACTGATGATGTCAGCACCCTATAAGTACAGCAGGAGAAAGCAAGCCTCCCAGTAATGCAAACAGCACACTCTGCTACTGCGTCTCTCACAAGTGTCATAACCATAGTTAGGTAGGGGTTTGAATCATGCAAGTGCTCAATGTGTGTGGGGGAGTAGTGTGTGTGCAATTCCACATGTAAGAAAAATGTCCCTTTTGGCAACTAGTACAACACACCACATGCTGCATATTCCACTGTCTAAACACTGATGATGTCAGCACCCTATAAGTACAACAGGAGGAAGCAAGCCTCTCAGTAATGCAAATAGCACACTCTGCTACTGCGTCTCTCACAAGTGACATAACATAGTTAGGTAGGGGCTTGTATCGTACAAACGCCACATGTGTTTTTGTCACACAGTTTGTCCATGTGTGTGGGATGTTGTTTCCAATATTGCACGACATACATTATATCAGTAATGTCAATGCACACATGATGTATGTGTGTGCCACCTACACATATGTACCTGTGAACTTCAATAGTTCCCATTTCCGAAGCCTGCCTCATGTGAATACATGGAATATGCATTAGACAACTGTATGACTGTGGTGTTCTGTGCAGGGGCTGCATGTGGTATGTGAATATACAGTGTGAGTTGTAGATGGTGTCATTCCACCAGCGAGGGATACACGACTGGTCTGGAGCATATAGTCCACATGTTGGTGATGAACAGGTGCAGCATGTTTTCACCTCTTGTGGGAGTGGTAACAAGTTGTTCCATAGCAATGCAGGGAATGAATGATAGGAACCCTTCAGCTAGGGTCTTGGAGCTAGAGTAATGCTCACACTCTATGTTTGGGTAGTTGCAGTCCACCCATATAATGGTGTTTGTAGAGACCGTCATATTCCCAGTGTTGTCAGGAAGGCCAAGTGGGTTTCCTGGGTATGGGAGGGTGGTGTGTGCCAGGCTATGAACCTGAAGGCAGTCTAACCCACTGTTAGTTGCACATGGATAGGCTCTGATGCTTTGTGCTGTGCCACCAACCTGGGGTGTGTGTATCTGAGGTGCCTTTGGATACATCCCCCCTGTTCTGGTTTGGTGCATGTGTAGGGGACGACAAGCATGGTATGAGGTATGACCTGGCAGTGATGGTGTGCACCTGGGAGCCTTGTACTAGGAGTCTGTTACTGCACGGATATTGCTGTACCCCATGCTAAGGACAGTTTCCACTGCATGCATCTTGAGGTTTACACTGCTGCTGTTGAGTAGCATTACTATTAGTGTCCTATCCCGTGTGATACCTGTGTAGGTGGCTAGGTAATGTCAGCCTTGCATACAAAGGCACTATGTGTGTAGCAAGAGCCTCTGCCAATATACAACGGCCCATGGGTGACAGGTGCAAGCTGTCCCTAGCAAAGCAATGTGGCTTGTCCAGCATGTAATCCCATACTGACAGGCACTGGATCCCCTTTGAATGTCACCGAAACATACGGTAATTGTAGAAACTGATCATCCTGTCTACATATTGAGGCAGCATTCTTGGTGAGGGTAAGATGCTACTCAAGGTCAGGGTCATACCAGCCTGTGCCACAAGCTCAGAGAGCCCCTCTATGTCCCCTAACATGTAGTCCAGGGAGGTGCGTCACAGGTCATACACACTGGCACAGACAATGACTGAGTCATATTTCTACATGCCTTGGAGTGACCTGTATGCTTGTGTTATGTGGTGGATCATAGTGCCCGACGGGCATCTCAGTGTGACCTTCACCTTGTTCAGCCTGGTGAGCAGGACCTCAGTGTGCGACGATAGAGGTACCTATTACAACTGTAGCAGGTGTGTTGTCAGCATGGCCTGTGACTGTTTGGCACACAGGCTTTGTGAGCTATGTGTTGCACGTGCTCTGCTCTGGCTTAACATTTGCTTGTGTGTCTGCTTTGCAGGTGTCAGCTGCTCAGGCAGGATGCTATTCTGAGAGTCCAAGAATGTACCTGTGTGTTTCTGTGTTTGGATTGCGGTCGTGGCAGGTCTATGTGAGACTGGTACTGTATTCACTGTAGTATCCCACTCCACCTGACAGGGTATGCCAGTACTGAGTTAAGAGAGCTAAGCCCCCAGTTTGGCTATGTGGTTCCATCTCTCACATGTGTTGTAAGTGTATGGGAAAGGGAGAGGGTTGTCTGTGTACATGAGGCAGCTGTAACATTGCCACATGACTCACAGATTCACCAACTGGACCAGAGAGTAGATTGACAGGTGACCTTTGCACATGCTATCATAGCATTGTGAATCCCATACTAATTAACAACACATAGGGCCAATGGGGAACAAGGTACTCAAGGTGAGTATGTGAGGGTGCAGTGCTCCTGATTTGTTAGTGCTGGCATATATGAATGCTGTCTTGAGCAAATCACGAGGTAAGTCATATGCAATGTGTTACAGGCAACCTACATGCAAACAGGACAAACAGTGACGTTCTGTCAAGTGAGACATGGACATCAGTACAGTAAGCAATACAGATGTCACTAGGGATCCACAGAGGCACTGTAAATATGCACTGCAGGTGGAATCAGTGTTTCAGGAACATAACAAGCAAACATGCATACAAACAGAGCTACAGTCAGCAGGCCTGTATGTAGACTATGCTACAACAAACAAGGTGTACGACTTCCAGTAGGTAACAGTGCATATATGCAGCCACTATAAGCCTGTACCCAGACATTCATAGGTCAGATGGGCTGGGTCCAGCCCCACCCCCCACAAGTGTATAGACCATGTACCTTCGTAATGTTGAATAACTGGCCTGATACCCAAGTGCTCATACCTGTAATAATACACATTTCAAATGACAGACACTGAGCCCTCACTCAGCAGTTCCAGACTTAGTATGATGTATGCTACCTGTCCTGGCACCACAGTATCCTTGACATGTATGGAGACTCTCCCTCCTGTCATAGTTAGTTCTGTGTTTTGGGGCTGTCATGCATGGTGTGAGGTGTGACCTTGTAGTGCTAGTGTGCTCTTGTGAGTCATGAACCTGTTGTGTATTACTGCACAGATATCAACATCCTCAAACATCCTCATTGCAGAGTCGAGTGTGGACAGCATGCAACTCGCAGTTGACATGACCATCATTGAGTATCGATATGTACATTTTTGTATCCCCTGTGCTACCTATATAGGTGGCCATCTCTTGACAGCCTCACCACCAGTATGCAAAGATATGCAGACAGTACACTATGGTAATTACTATGGGTGTACAAAACAATACAATGGCATTCATACTGTAACTGCATCAGGCATGTTGGGATATACCCACAATGATATCATTACACTGTACCTGTCAGATCATACGGATCACTGTCTGTGGCCACGGACACGGTACCTGTGCCTGGCAGGGGTGCTACTGACCGTATCAGGTACTAAGCCAAACTGGGTACTACCATCAGAAGCAGGTGGTTGGTGACTGGAGACAGGTCCCTGTTGGGACTGTCCAGAGCCACGTGCAAGTGGTTTCCTGGGGTGGTCTGATGACAGCACAGACCCAGCATTGCTGGGGCTGCTGCTGGCACTATGGGAGTGGCCGCGGGCCAGTTGTCGTCCGCGACAGCTGCCAGCTGCTGCTGTTGCTGGCATACGGCCATGTCGATGCCTCAGCCATCCATCATTGCCCTGGCTCATGGACATGTAGTTGTGGAACAGATCTAATGTGTCCCCCCAACGTCTGTCAATGACCTCGATGAAGTTACGGATGGCAGCCGCAACATCACGCATACTGTCATTCATAGCTGTGCGACATGCTCTCAGCTCCCTCAGGCCCTGTCTGGTGTACCATTCCATACGTGACTGTGCCTGCATTACAGCCTGAAACATAGCTGAGGTTGAAAGACCTCTGTGGGCATGTCTGACAGGGGTGGTACAGCCACGGATGCTCCCACGAGAACCCCTGGACGTCTGCCTGTGTGGTACCATGTCAGGACCCTGGCCATGGCTGCTGTGTGGGGATGCATGTGCCACTGATACCACATTACCCTGGTCAATGCCCACTGTATCCTGTCCATCACCTAGGGACATTGGTGACAAATGATGTATTGGTAGGATGACTGTGCACATTGATGGGGTCAACAACCTGGTTGACTTTTCAAAACAGTCACTAGAGCCATTGACGAGGGCACAGCAGTCCATACAGCCTACCTGGACTTGGCTAAAGCTTTCGACACAATACCCCACTCTGGCATCATAGACAAGCTCAACAGCTTAAATGTAAATCCATATGTCACAAGATGGGTTACAAACCGGCTAAAGGATAGAAACCATAAAGTCAAAATCACTGGTGCCATGTCAGACTCAGAGCCAGTCACAAGTGGTGTCCCACAGGGCTCTGTCCTGGGACCCCTCATGTTCGGCATTTATTTCTCAGATGTGGAAGCAAACATGGGAGGGTAGTGGCTGACAATGTTCAAAGATGACTGCATACTAGGTGCCATAGTCGATACACCAGCTGACACATACACCCTACAGAAAGGCCTCACTGAAACGGACAACTCGTGCCGGAGTCATGGCCTTAAACTGAATGCCAAATAATGTATAGTCATACCCTTTGGGAAAAACAAAGTACTCACATATTATCACATAGACTGTAACCCACTGAGTACAGACAAAGTAATCAGAGACCTGGGGACACAAATCGATACTGACCTCTCATTTGACACCCACGTTGCCAAAGTGGTTAGATAGACTTCCTACCTTGCCCACCTTATCATGAAGGGATTCACATCCAGATCAAAGGAGGTCATTGTACCCCTATACTCCTCCCTTATCAGGCCCATGAATGTGTACTATGCCCCATTTGGTATGTACCTCACCTGGCAGTTGCAACAGCTAGGGAGACCCTATAAGTAGCTCACCAAGAGGATCAAGGGTCTCCAACAAATGTCATATGCTGCCAGACTAAAGAAACTACAGCTCTATTCTGTAGCATACCGCCTTCTTAGAGGTGATCTGTGCCTGACGTACAAGGCCATGTCCAATCAGGAATTGATGGACATGTTCCACCTCGTAAAATCCAAATCCATCAGAACCACAAGAGCTACAGATTTAAACCTCAGCACAAATATGAATAGGACATGCTGTAGGGACAGATCCATAACTCAGAGGCTTCCCATACTCTGGAACAGAATCCCATTTCATGTTAGGCATAGACCATCACTGACTCTCTTCATGTGAATTCTTGACGAGTGGATGGGAGATCATAGGTTTACACCAGGCGTCATCTCTGTGTCACTACTAGACAGAGGCACAGTAAACTAATGCTATTATGTAAGGGGGTCTTCACTGTGTCACTACTATACAGAGGCACAGTTTTCTAAATCTATTCTGTACACTGTCTGTAGATAGCCTAGTACTAAACTATGACACTGTGAAACTATATATGTCTATGTATTTCTACATCCCTCTCTATCTATGTATACATATATGCATATTATATATATATATATATATATATATATATATATATATATATATATATATATATATATATATATATATATATACATACATACATATCTCGATATACATACATATACACATGATATATATATATATATATATATATATACTCCTTTTTAGTTCCACATATGTATACACACAGTAACGTACTGATGAACATCCATTACTGTACAACCTACTTGTACATTGCACTACAACCTACATTGTTATGTGCACATAGCTACCTTCACATACATATGTATGTAGAGCCTTCAGTGACAGTTGCAGTATGCCCCCGACCCTGTGCACATCTTCATATACATAGATACAGACCAATAACACATATGGAGGGTTCACAGTATGTAGACTATTATATTAGTACTTTACATTACCTGTGTTTGTTGCAGCTATTTGTGTAGGCTTGCAGTTACTTGGCCTGCTGTCAACTTGTTTGTTTTGTTGTTACTTTTTGTTAATTTTTTTTATTTCTTTCTTTCTCTTTCTCTTTCTCTTTCTCTTTCTCTCTCTCTCTCTCTCTCTCTGTCTCTACCTCCAGAGGGTGCAATGAAAGTATTGCATGTGTGGACTGGGAGTACAGGATGCTTTTGTAGGTATCTGCACATGTCCATGTGATGGCCTCTGCACCAATTGTTAGCCAGCATTTACTAATTGCATGCAGCCTGTTGTGTAGTGATTGCAGTTCTCACTGTGATTTCAGGACAGTGCTATAAAAAGGTCTGTTAGGTAGGCGTAGCCCTTTCAGATTATCAGGGTGGGGACCATGCTGGTTTGCTGTGGACACTGTTCTGTGAGTGTAAGGGTTGGTATGTCTCTCATATTTCAGGCTGTGTTGTAGACACTGCAATGCATGTTGTTCTGTAAGCTGAGTATTCCTTCCTCCAGTTTCCTTTTCTCCGTGTGTATGTAAACTGACACCTACGACTAGTAATACTGTGTATATGGGTGTGTGTGCTTTCCTGTGGGGATTGTGGTGTAACTGGTATATAGCAGTGGCTCTTGCAATCTGTTGCTATGGCTTCAATATTTGCCCTTTACATTCACTCCTTGTATGCCTGCTAGGTGTCTTTCCTGTAATGTGTTGCTATGGCTTTTCTATTTTCCATTTACATTCACAGCTTGTAATGCTTGCTATATCTGTTTGGGCAGCAATTCCCTATGTGTTTGTTGTGGTAGGGTGTTACTGGATGCAGTGTTGTCTGGCCATGGTGTGGGCCTTGACACTTACAAGGGTATTTGATCATGCTGCTGAGCAGACCTCAGATACTCTCAGGTGCATCTTTTATCAGCCTCATGGAATGGTACATATCAGTGGGATACTCCAATAAAATATTCTGATATTCTGCAGTTGTGACTGTGGGTTATTTCGAGCATATGTATTACTACACCATTTGTGACGTGCAAGTGGTGCATACTTTCAGTAATTCATAGTTACCATTGCATGTGTAGTAACACCTTTCTGCCTACTGTTAGTACATTTAACAGGGTGTCAGTGGGGCACAGTTGACATTTGTTTTCACATCAGGGACATCCCTGTAACTCAGTCACAGTTGTTATGTCTGGGCTCTTAACTATTCAACTATGGCAGTGTTTATCCTGCTCTGAGTATGTGTGTGGCTTGCCAGATGCTACTGTGACATTATTACCTACTAGCTACCAACTAGCATGGCTGTTTCTCTTCACACAGTACTATTTTACAAATCCACTAGATTTGACAGTAAATATACATGACATGCTTTGTGTACTAGACATGCTATATTCCCTTTACATTAATTCCTACTATTTCATGATATATTTCTTTCAGCACAATGTTCTTGTATAGCAGTCATGGCTTAGTGGTAAGTCATGCAGACTAGTGTTTCCAAGGTCCTGGGTTCGAGACTGACAAAGATATTTTATTTTGCTGCTGAGAAAACTACAGGCCTTGTCATTCAGAGTGACTAAGGCACTTTTAAGCAGTTCTAAGCGGGTTAGCGCTAGTTTGCGCGGAGGTCATGCATGCGCACTGCCGCTCAGCGGCACACGCTAAGCGCACAGAAGCGCACTCCCGCTTACTACTGCTTAGAAGTGCTTACTCTCATGCACACCTGCGCTATTTTGTTTTAAAGAAAAGAAAATGGGGAGATAGGAAAGTGGTGAAAAAGGGGGCACAAAGAGGGTAGGACAGTAGGAAAACAAGCTCGGGTTTTGCAGGAGGGATGTAGGAAAGGCACATAGCTGCCCATTTCTTCGTCAGCAACAGCTGTGCATATGTTTGTAATTTGGTGTGAAATTTGAAACCTTCCACCCCTGAGAGAGGTGTGAGGACAACAATATTTGTTGTACAGCCAATTGTAATTGCCAGTTTACATGTCCAGCAGACATGTGTGCAAAATGGGCAGCTATGTATGGGGCGTAATTTTTTTGTGGGTACAGAGTGCCCTTTTTTTTTTTTTTTTTCAGGTGAGAGTGGTATGTCAGGTACAGGAAGTCGGTATAGCTGGGGAGGTAGATAGAGGAGGTTAACAGACAAGACAAACAAGACACATACAGGGGTGGTGTATGACACATGTGGGGGGATACACAATTGACGGGGACGGATGTTTGGATATCTCGAGCCCATGAGCCCACAGATGGCAACAGTGGAACTGAGATCCCCACCCATGGGCAGTTGCCACTGTGCCTTCACTGCCCAGGACGGGGCTGTGGTGGGGGCTGTGTAGGATGGGCAGCAGGCACGCCCGTGAGTTGTGCCACCTGTGCCTCAAGCTGGTGTAGGGGCCCAAGCACAGCGTGCCTGATCTCCCTACGCACCACAGTCTGGACACTATGGAGGGTGAGTGGATGTTCTCCTCCGGCCACGCTTGCAGAGGGGGGACGAGCCCCATCCCCTGCAGCGCTTCCACCCACAGGTGGCACAGGGCCACCGGAGGAGGGTCCGGCCTGGGCACTACTGCCAGGTGCACTCGCCAGCTGAGGTAGGAGAGGTGGGTCTGCTGGAACCCGCCTTCCCTGTCGTCCTATGTTTTGCATTATTTAATGACAGTTTAGGTTAGTAACGTACAATACCATTCACAATTAGTTATAACAGCATGCATTAGTATTCCCATTAACCAAACACCCATAAATTCAAGCCATTGAACAGCAAGCATAACACATGCATAATTTGAACAACAATGCACAATCCAACAACATGCAGGGTTGATTGATGGCAACAGGCCATCAGGTTTGGATGTATGAACAGGGCACATGCATCAACATACATGCAAATATGTATGAACCAACAGGACAAATGTCCAGGGGAGTTAATTGTGAATACACATACCCATTTCATGTGGAATGGATTATTTGTGGTTATAGGGTAGGGTGAAGAAATATTTCATTAACAACTTCAAATACCTATACATATGCTGTACATTTCTACTAGCTGCAGATATATACACACTACACGTCTGACTACAGTTTCCTATGTGTAAACTTATGCATGTTGGTGATAGGAATGTTACTGCTACATTAATATACATTTCATTTTTATTCATACACATTCATATCTGGCTCTGTTCAGCTACATCATCCTGCTACATTTGCTTTATATGGCTCTAGACAACTGTGGATGTTTGGTATTTCATACAACCATACTATCTGCATATTGCAAACTGACAGCAAAACACCCAAATTGTGGGATACACATTCCAGCTTCAGTACTTTATTCCACACATTTCGCTGTATGGTTGTGCCTGTCACATTCATTTCATTCTGTACTGACTGCAGTATACTTTATTCAGGAGTAATTACAACTTTATTGGTGGATTCATACCTCTTTCTCACACTCTTACTTGTTTTATTTTTACAATTCAGGATGGTACTTAATTCTAGGCTTTATTGACATGTTTTACTTGGTTATAACAATCCTTTCCAACAGTCTCACTTGTGTCATGTTTCAGAAATTAAACGGGGATATATTTCACACATGTGTTTTACTCAGCTTGTGTAGCTGTAATTTTCAGCCTGCTGCAGGTTATGTACTATTATATTACAGGTGGAACATCTTTATTTCAGACTTGTTTCATTTTAATTTTTGGATTACAGGCTGCATCACACTTATGTAATCACACAGTACTAGCAGAATCTCTCTTACACTGTTACTTGCACTTTATATTAATAGGTGACTACACTGCACTCTTTTGCAAGCTGTCATACTTATATTTTTTAACAGTTACAGGGAGAGAATTACTAACCTGCCTGGTGGCGCAACCGCACAAGCCTATCGGCATAGGCTCGACGATTCGCGGAATGGACACATGCAGCTGCAATATAAATGAAGTAATATTGGAATACACATCTCCATAATATCAGCTAGGTTAACTTTCTACATAAATAATGTAACTTACTCAGTAGTGGGGCGTTGGGCATTTGCTGGGCCTCCTGGATCCAACGGTTCAGTTGGTCCTGCTTCTGTCTCTTCAGGTCCGCATGGTGGTGATGGACCTGTTCACCAGTCCTTGGTATTCCTGTGGCACTGGTGAGATCATGTGCCAACCGGTCCCAGGCCTCAGCCTTGTATGCTCCCCACAGGACCTGGCCCTGCATGAGTTGGGACTCATGATCGTGGATGAGGAGCCAAACCATATATTTGGACTCCTCAATGCCCCACCTCTGTGCTCAGAAGCAACTACCCTCTCCTACACCTGCCATCCTGACTGCAAATCGGTTCCACAATCAGTTATGCTGTGTATTCCCGCCTATGGGGCTTATATATGCCATTTTCCCACACTTATCTGTGATTGGCCATTTTGGAAATGTATCAGCTTCACAAAACCTGCATTGTCATGCTTCTCTTTCCATTCATTCTTATATATATGCTATTACTGCATTGCTAAGAACAACTGTCATGGCTTAGTGGTTCAGTACTTTGACTATGGTGCATGGTATCCTGAGTTCAAGCCTGGCCATTGCTTTTTATATTTTATGACTGTCTACATAGGCTAGGAGGTGTGTCTGTGTAAAGGCAGTTTTGATACAGCTTGCTCAACATTGCCCACCGGTTAGCTTGTTGGCACGGTGCGCAGCTCCGCACAAACGGGTTACGCTGGTTTACGCGTCATTTGGCTGTCAGCACGCATATTATGCTCAGCTCAGCTATGGGCACACAGTTTCAGCATGTTAGAATGCTGCTCAACCCCAGGCACTCATTTTACACCTGTTAAACCACTGCTCACCTACGGGCAGATATACTCAGCTTGTTAGAGTGTAGCTCAGCTATAGGCACTTCTGACATTTGTTTTCTTTTATTATCACACATTTCTTCATAATACATGGCCCATTTCATTACATTTTACATAAAAATAATTTTATACATGTGCATATATTTCAGGGAATTGTTTCGTCTTATTTCACTAAAAATAAAAATTGATGTTGTGGGGGCTCGAACCATGACTGCCTCCTCTTCAGCTGACATCTCTACCGCTATGCTATTGCTTCTTGGCTTACTTTGCATATTTAGATCTTATATGCTTTTCCACTGACTGCTAACTGTGGCTAAGTCGGCACGCCGCAATAAGCGCACTCACGGGCAAACATCTTTAAAACTTATAAAAAAATATATAATATGTTCATTTTTACATTTTATGTTTATAGTCTGTGGGGGCATGTGTTGTGTTGTGTTTATTGACATTTACGTGGACTCTGTCATGGGGGTTTACTTTCGGGACTGTTACTCTTCTGGGCGCGTGTCCGTTTGCAGGGCTCGCCCTTCGGACACGCCCCCCTACTTTCTTACACGGACTGTGTTAGCCTTGGGTGTGAGTCAGCATGCCCTCATGAATATGCATGGAATGCTGACGTCACACTGTTTAACTGCAGCCTCCGTGTAAGCCTTGTAACTCTTACACAGAGGCTTTGTGAATCCTGCCCTGTTTCTTTTTTTAAAGGTAGCTACATTGTCCACTGACTTTCACCTTCTATGTTGTCTTGTAAGTTAATGTAATTGTAATTGCTTAATGACTTTACAATAAGTATGTTTACTACTGTAGCAATCTTATAACATTTTGCAACTTAAAAAAAGAACAATATAACAGATTACAAACTGTCATTAAGTGACTGCAATCTTTTACAGACAACGCAAATAATTTAGGTTGTAGTTTTTCCTGGTTAGGGGTCGCCACAGTGGAACTCCGGCCTGCTAATGATCGGCAATAGATTTTTACAGTGCCAGCTCGGCACCCAACCTTCAATGAAGGTATGCCTATTCATGCATGTCTTTCAAATGCTACTCGATCATGGGAAGGACATGCAGACTCCACACAGAAGGCGCTCCAGACAAGAATCGAACTGGAGAACCTCTTGCTGTGAGGCAACAACGCTACCACTGCACCACCACAGCTTGAAATTCATTAGGTAATTAGAGTAATTGCATTTCAGAGATTGTTATCTACAGTTATGGTTATATTCTTCCGTACTATCTCATGGGGGACTAGCCAAATCTCATATACCTAATGTTTTCCTTTAACTGAAGAAGATTTGGTGTTAGGACTTCAAGCTTTACATAAACTTCTAAATATTGCTTACCTTGTTTAATACCTTTGTTTAAAACCCCATTGTTGCTTGATATAAATTATAAGCATACTGGGTAGTGTGAGGTATTCTTAATGGGGGGAACTAACATCTATCTTAACAAAATGTATATCTCAGCTAGAGAACAAGGCTCGACTTCAGTCCAAATAATGAAACGTATTCTGAATCCTTAAAGAAGACAGACCCCTTCTGCCTGGATAGACAGGTTATGTCTAGTTAGGAATATGAAGTATCTGAGTATTATCATTAGTCATAACTTGTTTGTGGGAAAAGACTAAAATGTAACATATATCAAATTTGCTTTTCAGATATTATGTATCTGTCCAGTTGCCTACTTTGTCCAATTTTAATATAATGTTGTATTTTGTCTACACTCCCAATACCACATTAACATGAACTGGTTCAAATAAACATTTCTAAAAGAATTTTGGTCATCTGAGAATACTACTACCCCACAGAGTGGTAAGATGGAACTTGCCTAATAACACTTACAGACTAGCAAATGGTAAATGCTGTGCAGAGTACAGAAGGTTTAGGGATTCTACATTACAAGCCTTTGTAGTCTTAGAGGTGATGCCAAATATTAAATGCACAAAGTGTTTTCACTACAGCAAATAGACAGGCTTATGGTACAAGTAGTTGCTTGACTATGGAATTGCTTACCGGTAGATTTAAATCAATGTGGAAGTCTGACACAGTTTAAGGAAAAAGTTGAATCTGGGGGTAGTAGTACAAAATTTATGGACAACTTGAAGGAGTCTGTATTATTTGATGGCCATCACAAGAATAGCCAAAAGTATGAACTTATTAACTTATTATTTAGTACAGTTTATAACATTTAGGTTTACTTGCCATTCCACAGAAATTTCTAAATTAAGTTCTGCACTTTTACTAGTGAAAGTGATAGAGATGCAACAAGTAAGAACAAAACCATTGTTGACAAGAGCAACATATTTACAGCTAGAATCTGACCACAGATTCATGACTTCAGTGTTTTTCAACTCTTTAGTAACATAATTAATTCTTTGTAAAGAAAGGTACATTTTATTTTCACCATATTTTGATGCCTGAATACTCTATCCAACAACTATTCCCCTGCAAACTTTACTACCATAATTTCAGGAAAGGAGCAGAATTGTTTAAGTGTAAGGTGATTTATTTATTCTCTGAGGCTATAATTTTTTTGCAAATGTTTACAACTGTTAAAATAAACATGGAAATCCACTTCTGGGTTTGCTGTGGTCACTAAGCAACCATCAGCATACACTTTTATTTTTAATTTCCGTCTCTTCCAACTTGATCACTGATATATATATATATATATATATATATATAGTTTCATAGTTTCATAGTAGTGTACTAGGCTATCTGCCCGGGGGCATTTATAAGCCTAGCCAACAGTGATGTGGCTTTACGCCACCCCATACTATATAGTTGCGCCTCTCTAGTAGTGACACATGTGGAACCCCATTATTTAGTAAACTATACCTCTGTCTAGTAGTGACACTGAGGTCACTCCCGGGGTAAACTTGCGATCTCCCATCCATGTATCGAGATTTTTCTTGAACAGTGCCAATGAAGGGCTCTGTCTCACATGAACTGGGATTTTGTTCCAGAGTATGGGTAACCTCTGTGTTATGAATCTATCCCTCCAGCATGTTCTATTCATATTTGTGCAGAGGTTGAAATCTTTAGCTCGTGTGGTTCTGGTGGATTTGGATTTTTTGAGATGGAGCATGTCCATCAATTCCTGGTTGGACATGG
The DNA here is from genome assembly GCF_019279795.1 of Protopterus annectens. Lineage (NCBI taxonomy): Eukaryota > Metazoa > Chordata > Ceratodontiformes > Protopteridae > Protopterus > Protopterus annectens. The sequence continues at coordinate 612,734,934 of NC_056732.1, read as the reverse complement.
CCCTGTATGTTAGGCACAAATCACCTCTGAGCAGGCGGTATGCTACTGAATAGAGCTGGAGTTTCTTTAATCTAGCTGGATAAGGCACATGTTTTAGACCTATGATCCTCTTGGTGAGGTACTTCTGGGGTCTTTCCAGTTGTTGCATGTGCCGGGTGAGATACATCCCAAATGGAGCATTATATTCAATCATGGGCCTGACAAGGGAGGAATACAGAGGTACAATGACCTCCTTTGATCTGGATGAGAATCCCTTCATGATGAGATGGGCAAGGTAGAAAGTCTTTCTGACCACTTTGGCAACATGGTTGTCAAAGGAGAGGTCACTATCGACTTGAGTCCCCAGGTCTCTGATTACATCTTCTGTATTCAGTGGGTTATTGTCTACGTGATAGTTTGTGGGTACTTTGTTTTTCCCAAAGGGATGACTATACATTTTTGGCGTTAAGTTTGAGGCCATGATTCCGCACCAGTTGTCCGTTTCAGTGAGACCTTTCTGTAGGATGTGTGTGTCGGCAGGTGAATCCACTATGGCACCCAGTTTGCAGTCATCTGCAAACTTTGTCAGCCATAATCCTTCCATATTTGCTTTCACATCTGAGAAATAAATGCCGAATAGAGTGGACCCAAGACTGAGCCCTGTGGGACACCACTTGTGACGGTTTTGAGTCTGACATAGCTCCAGCAATTTTAACCTTATGGGTTCTGTTTTTAGCCAATTTGCTACCCATCTTGTGACATATGGATTTACATTTAGGCTGCTGAGCTTGTCAATGATGCCAGAGTGTGGTATTGTGTCAAAGGCCTTAGCCAAGTCCAAATAGGCAGTGTGGACAGCCTTGCCCTCATCGATGGCACTAGTGACTGTCTCAAAGAAGTCAACCAGGTTTAAGAGGCAGGATCTGCCTTTACAAAACCGAACTGTGTGGGATCAAGGGTCTGCAGATCCCCAATGTCGCCATTTATGAGTTCCATGATGATTCTTTCCATAGCCTTACAGATCAGGCTGGTCAAACTTATGGGGCGGTAGTTACCTGGGTCAGTAGAATTTCCCTTTGTGGAGTGGGACCACTGTTGCTGTGCGCCAGTGTTCAGGTACATATCCTGTAGTGAGGCTAAGATTGAATAGAGTTCTTAGGGGTGGGTTTAGTTCATCTTGAGTTCACGTAACACGCAACCGGGATACCATCGGGTCCCATAGATGCTGTGTTTTTGCCTTGTTGAGTGCTGATTTCACCTGTGTGTCTGTGATGACAGGTAGGTTACATTCAGCAGGGATAGTTACTTCATCTTTAGCAGGTGAGGGAGGGGAGAAATTTGCACTGAACCTATCTGCCAGAATGTTGGCAATGTCAGTAGGTTCAGTGAATTTTTTGTCATTGTGTACTAGCTCAGAGCATATCTGAGAATTTCCTCCCAAGGTTCTGACATAATTGAAGAAGGCTTTGTGATTGTCTTTGGTATCCTTGGCAATCTTTTTCTCAAAGTTTGCTTTAGATGTTTTTATGAGAGAGCGTAGTTTTTTACTTGTGCTGATCAGGAAGCCTTTCCCTTGTGGGATTTGGCTCTGTCCTGCATTAGCTTCCTTCTTTTGTTGTACAGTTTGTTTATAGCGGGTCCACCAAACCGGCGTTTTCCTTGGTGGAGTGGGTCTTGGTTTTAGTTGGGATTGCCTGATCCATGCATTCCTGGAGATGTCCGTAGAAGGCTTTTGTGAAGGATTCAGCATTTTGGGATGTGGTTTCCATTAACCCAGTAGGCTTAAAGGATATCATTTCTGACTTAAGGAGTGCAAAGTCAGCTTTTGAAAAGTTTTTCACTGTAGTCTTTTGTTCTGGGGGTGGGGGTGGGATATGTACATCCAACGTGATCAGTTTATGATCAGATCTTACTAGTGAGGGGTTTATATCCGGTGCGGAGCATTTGGACCCCATGTTTGTGATAATCAGGTCAAGTATATTATCTCTCCTCGTAGGAGAGGTGACCAGTTGCTC